>NW_005871120.1:3763165-3831581 GCF_000147115.1 Myotis lucifugus
TTTTTACCCGGGGGCGGTTCTCTTTATTTCCCTTTTCAGCCTTATCTGTACGTAACAAGGGGGGGAGTTTCCCCCAACCCCCCTAATGGGCCCCTGCCCCTTACCTTTACCAGGAGGGGCCGGGGGTCTGGGGGGGGTGGGGGCAGTCCCCCAACCCCCCTGATTGGCCCTGCTCTTTGAGTGCCAGGGGGGCAGCGCCCCAACCCCCTGATTGGCCCTGCTCTGTGCATCACAGGGGGTGGCTCCGCAACCTCCCCATTGACTCTGCCTTGAGTGTGATAGGGGGTGGTGCCCCAACCCCCCAATCAGCCCTACCCTGAGCGTGGCTGAGGGTGGCATCACAACCTCCCAATCCGCCCTGCTCTGTGCATGACAGGGGGCAGTGCCCCAACTCCCCAATCAGCCCTGCTCTGAGCCCGACCAGGGGCTGCACCTAGGGATTGGGCCTGCCCTCTGCCACCCAGGAGCAGGCCTAAGCCAGCAGGTCGTTATCTCCTGAGGGGTCCTAGACTGCGAGAGGGCACAGGCCGGGCTGAGGGACCCCCCCTTCCCCCCCGAGTGCACAAATTTTTGTGCACGGGGCCTCTAGTCTATATATATAAAAACCTAAGCAACCATTAGGACTGGTTGACTGAAATTGGTCGACTGGTTGCTATGATGCGCCCTGACCACCAGGGGGCAGACGCTCAACGCAGGAGCTGCCCCCTGGTGGTCAGTGTGTTCCCACAGCCAACCTCCTGTGGCTGGCCAACGTCTCATGTCCCTCTCCCCAGCCGGCCAGCCCTGATCAGCCCCAAGTGGGACTGGGCGAGATGGGCCCTGATTGGCCCCAATCACCAGCCAGGCCAAGGGACCCCACCCATGCACGAATTTGTGCATTGGGCCTCTAGTGGTGATCCTTTATTTGGTTCACATCTGTCTCCTGACTTGTATATCCTATGAGTTTGGAGATCTTTTCTGTTCACTGACCCAGTACCTACTATAGTGTGCAGCTCAAATGCTTGTATTGAGGAAAAGATTAGCAGTCCTGCTTCACCCAAGTACATGACTGTTCATCTGAGATCTGTTTGGTCCACCACCAGCTCTTAGCATAGTGCGTGTCCTTTGAGAGGCTTCCCATGTCTATTGAATGAACAGTGTTCAGATGCATTGTGAGCCATCTGGTTTGCTGCTTACACATGGGGTATTTGCATGCTGTTGAGAGGACGAGAGCCCATGTGACACTTCTGACCTACTCTAGGGTGTTGGGGATGGGGCTGACCTTCACCCTGACCCCACAGCTCCTTTTGTGTGGAGAGAGAGGAGTGTGGGTTACTGGTTCTCAGGCTCTAGCCTTGACTTCTGTGTGCCGGCTGTGGCAGGGTGGGAAATGAGCAGTGAGAAAAGCCCCTGAATGACGCTGAGCTGTTTCCGATGGTCTCCCACGCTGGGGTCTGCCTCTGCGGGCTGGGGAGGGGGCTCTGGGCCAGCTCCTTACAGGCTGCCTCCCTCCCTCATTCATTCCCAAGGAGATCGTGGGAAGCTTGGAGGAAGCTGGCCACAGTTTGGGGTGAGCTATTTTTGGTAACAGGGTCTTTTGTCTCAGGCTCTAGAGGCCAGGGTGACTGGGAGGGAGCTGTTTGCATTTCCTCTGGCCTCTTGGACTCCCCCCCATCTGGGCCCAGGGGACAGGGTTGCATATGGTATGAACTCAAGCCTCTCCTTCCTGGGTCCCAGTGAGCCTTCCAGCTGGCAGCTCTAGCACCATGGGAGGGCGAAGAGGGGCACTGCTATGCCTCTCCAAGGACATTCCACAGAGCTTGGCACCAGGCCCTCTCCCCGGCCCCCTGGCAGCATCAGGAGGCAGCAGTAATTCTAGTAATCCCTTGATTTGCACAGCGCTTTGCAACAGGCCTGTTTCTCTCAGTTGATCCTCATATAGTCTCAGTTGATCCTCTCCACAGTCCTGGGTAGTAGGCAGCCTGGGCAACATGAGCCCATGCATAAGTGAGAAAAATGAAATTCTGAGAGGGCACACAGGTCCCCAGAGCCTGGGGATGGTGACAAGAAGCTGGGTGATACCTCCAGGACACCTGTAGGGGCAATGACATGCTACCCTTCTGAGTCGCTGTAGCAAGGGGGCCCAATAGTGAGCAGGACAGCCTGACAGTTCCCTTACGAGGAGGGAGATTGAGCCCAATCTGGGGGCTGGGTCTGCTCTCCAGGTATAGCACTGCCTTCAGCTGAGGTCCATCCTGTAGTGATACGAGGCTTCCTCAGTCTCTAACCAGCTCCCAAGGGGCCCCGACCTGGCCCCTCCTTTGCTCTGTTGGGCTGTCAGGCTAGTGGCCCTGGGATGGTTCAGTTTTCTCTCCTGCCTCCTGCAGAGCACACAGGCCCATGAGAACAGCAAGGATGGCCGGCTGGTGTGGACAGGCACCCAGGAGCACCTTGTGTCCACTGGATTCAACCAGGTAGGGCTCCTTGAAGGTGAGCAGGGACTCATGCCAAGAGAGCAGGGATGAGGCCCACCGGGGGGCAGGGGCCGCAGGCTAGCTCCAGGCCTGTCCATATATGGCCCTGAGTGCAGCCGGGTCTAGAGCCCCAGGGGACCAACTACTGCTGAAAACTGGTAGATTCCATTTGTAATAGCTAAGCCTGACCCTGGGAACTGTGGCAGCTCCCCCAGGGACCAGAGTCCATGCAGGGAAACGCCCCTTGTCCCTTGTCACCTAAGGGCTCTTAAAGAGGCAGGACCTAAAAACCCAAAAATCTCCCATCCTGGCATGCTTCCCCCTACCACCACTGCCTTCTAAGCTCTTTCTGGGGCAAGTGCCTCTGTGCCAGGCTGTGTCCCTGGGCACGAGGTTCCTGGGGAGCCCTGGGGGCTGACAGACAGACCTCTGAGCCTCTCTCTGTCTCCTCCCCACAGATGCGTGAACGTGAAGTGAAGCTGTGGGACACCCGGCACTTCTCCAGCGCCCTCACTTCCCTCACCCTGGACACCTCACCTGGGTAGGAGCAGCCAGCATGTTGGGATGGACTGGGGGTGGGGTGGGGCAAGGGCCCAGACGATGTCTTGATTCCAAACCTGTGAATGGGCACCAATGCTAAGGGCTCCAGATGTGCCATGGCAGGGCCATCTGCAGAGTACAGGGCCCGATCCAGCTATAAGGGCTTTACCTGGCTCAGATCCTGTCAGAGAGATGACTCATCACCGGAGCAGTCAGGGGGTGTCTGAGGAGCCCCCTGGAGCTTCACCATCAGGGGGTGGTGAGGCAGCCCAGAGTAGGTGAATTAACCCAACGGACCCATCTCATGTGGCACTTAGTCATGGGGCAGACTTTGGCCTAGGGACTCAGGTTGGTGTATTTTGGCATTTGGGGAGGAGACTGTGACCCGGCGGATGTGTGGGTGGTCGACATGAGAATGCACTTGATTTTGCTATGAGTGTTTGCGGGGGCTGAGGCTACAATAGCAAGGTGGACTTGGGATGGATGTGGGGACAGATGGGTTGGCAGGTTTGGAAGCACAAAGAGCAGAGGGAGGCAGGCCTTGAACTTGTGGGCTTTATGGGGCCTCCTCAGCCCTGGCTACATGCCCATCCCTTCTTGTCCTTGGTGAGCTGGTGCCTTGGTGAGGGATATGCAGATGCACCTCATCCTTCCATCCTCCCAAGAAGTGTGCAGGAGGATTTGTGGTGGTGCCCATGGGGCTCTGGGCTGAGCCCACTCTGTGCAGAGATGGCTCAGGGTCACTGTGGCTCACTAAGTGCTGAGGAGTGACCCATCCCTTCAGTCTACGTCAGTGATTCCCAAAGTGGGCGCTACCGCCCCCCGGTGGGCGCTGCAGCGATCCAGGGGGGCGGTGATGGCCACAGGTGCATTTGGGGGCGATGAGTAACTGCTATTAAAATTTAAAAAAAATTAATTTCCAGGGGCTGAGTAATATTTTTTCTGGAAAGGGGGCGGTAGGCCAAATAAGTTTGGGAACCACTGGTCTACATGGACCCCATGTACAGCTGAGGAAAGAGGCTTCAGAGTGCAGGGGACCAGCTAAGCTGGGACGGGAGGAGGCAGGGACCTGGCCCCTGTTCCAAAGCCTTAGCCTTGCTCAGCTATGACTCTCGGAGGGACTTGCTGGGACCCTCAGCACCACCACCAGGCAGGGGCCTGCAAAGGTCAGAGCAGGGAGAGGCCTTGGTCCTTGGATATCCTGTCAGCCACTTCCTCTTCTGTTTCACAACTGGGAAAACTGAGTCACAGGGAGTGCTATGACGTCTCCAAGTTCCAGGAGCAGCAAGGGCTGTGTCTGGGGTCTGAGTGCCATAAGAGCTCCTGGCAGGGTGTTCCCCGGTTGAGTTTTCAGCGAAGGGGTAAAGGTCAGGGTGGCATTGACCCTCCACTCCCATCCTCCGTCACAGCCCTGGAGAGGCTAAAAAGCTGATGAGGTCCATTTTGCAAGTAAGGAAGGTGAGGCTGAGCGAGCTCCAGTGCCTTCCTTGGCATTACAACTGGGTGTGAGGCTTTTGCCTGCTCTGGGCCCTGGGGTTTCAGGGGAGTCACTAGGACCCACAGGCACTGGAGGAAATGGTGCTCCCTGGGCTCTTTGCTCCATTTCCAGCATCCCCTCCTCTGGTGCAGATTCTGTACTGGCATCTTGTCCTCTTTGCTTCCCCTGGCCAGACAGTCCCTTCCCTACAGGGCCCCCCAGCAGGGGGAGGGAGCTGGTCAACCTGGAAAAGGGACCCAGCACTAGCCATTAAATGCTCCCCATCCACCACTTCCTGCCTTTCAGGCTCCACCATTGGCCTGTGAGGGGTCGCCCTCCCCCTGAAGAACAGCCCCACCCCACCCAGCCCCAGCATAGCCTCTGGAGGAGTTAACTGATGCCCAAACCCCACAGTACCACTGGCCAAGGCTGACCCTGTAATTACAGCAGTTAAGAATAGCCTTGTAGGGCCAGTGAGGCCTAGAATTTCTCAAATTACTCCCAGATGGACCAGCCAGGCCAGTGTCCCGCCCCCTCCATCCCCAGGTCCTGGCCCCTGCCTCCACACCGGGCCCACACCCTTGGCAGAGGAATTGGGACTCTCCAGTTCTCTACAAAGCTGGTGGATGACAGGGATGCATGCCAACCTCCAGGCTGGCCTGAGAGGTGGCAGGTCCCCTGCCCCCCAAGGTCCCTGGAAGCTAGAGCCCTATACTGCCCTCCTGGGGTGTGAGAGCTGTTCAGTGAACTGGACTAGAGATGAAAAGTGTATGGGTGGGCACGGCCATGGGCCTCCACTGGATGCCCTCCATTTCTTCTCTGTTTACATGTTTTCCATCTCAATTTAGGCAGAATGGTGTATGTTCTTATAAGAGCTAGAGGGGGCCAGGGATCAGGCACACAGCCCTCCCCAGCCTCTTCATGGAGAACCCAGGGCCCCACCCTCCCAGGGACCTCTGTCTCAGCTCCCTATGCCTTTCTCTTTGTCATCCCTGTCACTTGTGGAGTGCACCTCACTAAAGGAGATGTGTCATGGTGGGAAGAACAGGACCCCAGCGTCCTATCTGCAAAGCCAGATTCAGGCAGCAGGTCCATAGATGGCTGCCCTGCACTTCCTGTGTGTCTGGCTCATGCTTGGGCTAGTGTAGGGTGGAGGTGGGGGGGCCTGATGTAAGTGGAGGTAAGGGGCTGGTGGAGGTGGAGGTGGGGGGCTGGTGGAGGTGGAGGTGGGGAGCTGGTGGAGGTGGAGGTGGGGGGCCTAGTGGAGGTGGAGATGGGGGGCCTGGTGGAGGTGGAGGTGGGGGGCTAGAAGGATCTGGTGATGAAGCAGCTTGTGCTCCATCCAGGAAACACATAAACACCACCTGTCCCAGGTTTGGTGCTTCCGGACTGGGTGCATGGTCAGGTGCCTATGCTGTAGGCAGTTAGGGATTTTTTCCCCTCCATGTTACTGAAGAGGCAGCTGAAGCCAGAGAAGTGGGTCCTCTGTTGAGATCATCCCAGCAACAAGCTTATGCAGGTTGGAGGGTGGGATTGGGTTTGCTTCTTCACACCAAAGTGTCCACCTCTGGCCAGACCCCTAACCCAAGCCCATTCATCAGCCAGAGGCACGAGATCTGTCAGCTAAGAAACCTCCAACCTTATAGAGAATGTTTGAGTTTATTTGAGCCAAACTGACGATAATTGCTGGGAAGCAAAACCTCAACAGATTGAGAAAATGCTCTGGAGAATGCCAATTTTACAGCTTATTTTATACATTATAGTCAAAGGAGAAGTAAGGGGTTAAATGAAATGAATTGGTAGTAGATTAGGGAGGCGGGAGAAAGCAAAGCGGGTAAATCTCTGAGATTGGATAAAGAATATAATAGACACATGCTTCTTTTACATTGGTAGGTATGGGGTAGTTACCCGTTACCATTTACAGCACCTAGGGATGGTACTCAGGGAACAATAGCAATGAAAGGCTCTGTGGTCTCTGCTCAGGTGCCATGGGTATGCCCTGAGAAATAAGGAAAAGGACTTTACTCTGACATTTCAAAAGTAATGCTATCTTAGATGCAAAAAGACTACCCAATTTTAGCTAGAAATTTTTATGTTCAGACCATCCTATGTGGTTACTTTCGGTTTCTAAGTTTGTAAGGCCCACCATGCAGGCCTCCCCCTGAGTTTGTCAGGTTTAGTATATGGCCCCTTTTTGTCCATAGGTCCCACACCCAGCATGTTCTTAGAGATTGGGTGCCTCCTCCCCGCCTGCGTAGTTTTTGCTCACAGTGGCCCCACCCCTCTTCTGGCAATCCAAGCCCTCCCCATGGCTCACAATGCTCTCCTGGCCAGGGAGTGGATCTTGGGTGTTGGGAGCCGTCCTCGCCTGCTGTAAGCAAGCTGCTGTCTCTCCTCTCCCAGCCTGTCTCCCCATAGGTATGGGCATGAAATGGGAATGTGTATAAGCCCATGTGGCACAGGCCCTATGGCAGCAAGGACTCAAGAATGTGGGGGCTGGCATTTGTCCACATCCATCCCTGGGCCTGGCCCGGAGCCATTGGGATTGCCTTGACTAGGGGCTACATCTTGGCTTGCCTTCCCCCCCGCCACCCCCCCCCCCTTAGGCTGATCCTCCCTTCATCCCCCAGTGCTTTTTCTGGGAGGGCTCACACCAGCCCCCTTTCGTTAGGTCCCACCCACCCCCTGCTGGCCCATGAGGCCAGGGTTGGCTTTGCAGGGAAAACATTTATTCAGCAGCCACCGTGTTCAGCAGCAGCCCACAGGCCCACAATGGCCCCTTTGACTGGGCTGCCGAGGTGGGGGGCTAGGCCTCAGCGTAGCCATTCCAGTAATGAGACCCAGGCCCACAGGAAATCCACCTGGGCTGCCGCTGCTGGCTCAGAAAGATGGGGCCCCACCCAGGCCCGCTGCCACCATCCTCTGCCCCCGCGACCCATTGCTCACCTCCTTCCTTCTCATGCCAGAACCCTCAGCAGCCGCTAATTGAATCCAGAGCCTCGCGTGGCCAGGCCTAACTCAGCACTGACATCAACGCCCCAAGCCGCAGGGCCTATTCCCCGGGCTTGACTGAGCTTCCTCCTTTTTGCCAGGGTGAGGCTAGGAGCCAGGGGCTGTGACCCACAGAGGGGCACAGGCATAGGGCTTTGGGGAGCCTATTCCAACATCTGCAGGACCTCTCTGTGGCCCTAGGGACCACCATCTGAAGTTACTAGGAAAAGGTGCTCTATATCCATCACTGTCCCCAAGCTCCCAGCTCCCATCATCCCTGGTCCTGCCCCTGCCTGTGGTCTTCCTGGAAAACACTCCCACTTCCGGGGTTTTGGAAAGCCAGGCACATTCCAACCGCAGAGAGTAAAGGGACATTGAAGGGCCACCAGGTCTCCACAGGCCAGACTCAGATCTCTGATCCTGATCCTTGGCCACCAGCTCCTAATAGTCTCTGGCAGCCTCCTCACCCACCAGAGGGCTCCTGCCATTCAGGATCTGTGCTGCCCTTGACTAAGGCTCCTCTGCAGCTGGAGCAAGAGCCCATACAGAGGGGCATCAGGACTGTAGGGAGGGTGAGCTGTGTGTGCCACCTGCACCATCCATGAGGGCCTGGCAGGACATAGTTCAAGGCATCCCCTCCACAGAAGAAGGCAGGCATGGACTAGCTGTCCAATCCGTCCCTGAGAAAGGGCCCTTGGAGATCCTCTTGGCATGTATCTGCCATGAGCCTCTTACAGGAGCACTGCAGCTGGGTAGGTTAAGGCTGCCCTGTTATTCTTCACCGAGGTTGGAAACTGCCCAGCTTCTGTTGCCCCACTGGGAGGTTGGACTGGGTACCTCAGTGGAAACTGGGTGGACACAGCCCAGGATAGGACGTGTGGGAATGCCACCCTACCCACCATGGCCCTCGCAAGCCCAAGGAATGCTGGCCAGGGCCTGGTGTCCACTGGGGAGAGGGGTCCTGGCCCCCAGTTCCCCAGAGGGCTGTCCTTTTACACCTACCCTGCACCCCTACCCTCCCTCCACGCAGTCCAGGAGCCTGGGGTCATGCCAGAAAAACACTCATTTTATTTTATTTTTTATTTTCTTATAAAAGGCCTTCATATCATCGTTTGTCTTACAAAAACCAAAGTCCTTGTCTCTGAGTTTGAAAACTATTTTCCCAGAATAAATGGGAAAGGATCTCTTATAAATATATTTTTAAAAAACAAAAGCAAAACTTGTTCCTAAAGCGTCTTTCTTTCCAGTTTCATTTGTTACTTCACTCCCCTGGGGCAAGCTGGGCTACATACCCATCCTTACCCCCACTCTCCCTTTTCTCTCTTTCTGGGGGCTTCCTTCACTGGCCCCCAGAGTCTCCTTGGGTTGAGGGCCTGGCAGCCCTCGGCCTGTGTTACCAGCACACAGCATAACCTGCCTGCCCTGCTCCACCCCAGAGGTTGCACATGGCAGAGGACAGGGCAGACGCCATCCTCAGAGGCACTTGGGCTCTGGAGGGGTCCTTAGAGGTCTTCACCTGGGTCCTAGCATCTTAGATGAGGAGACCAAGGTCCAGAGAGGGGCAGGGACTGGCTGTAATCACCACAGCCCCTGCCCTGATGTGACCTCATCTTATGGATCTGAGAACTTCTTGATCTTATAGCAGGAGGGCGCTATTCAGTCCCAGCAGGGCTGAGAGCCCAGCCCAATAGTCCATCACTCCCAGCTTAGATGTAGGGCTTAGTGGGAAGGGGCCCTTGGAGCCCAGGCCCTGGGTAGCCCATGAGTGGCACCTCACACTCAGGCCCACCAGGTGGGACCTCCCCACCGCCCTCACTTGCCATGGGGCCTGGTTCTAAGGGGGCCTTCACCCCCTCCAGCTCTAGGGGCCCAGGCCCCACCTGCCCTTTGCCTTGAGCTGCAGCTGCCGCGGCCCGCCCCCGCCGCACGAAGTAGGCTGCCCCTACAGCAGCGAGGGCAGCCAGGAGTATGGCAGCCAGGGCAGGCGCAATAAGAAGCGGCAGGTTGCCCTCTCGGGCCTGTGTGACCGGGGCATGGTTGGAGCGGACAGCTGCGGGGGTGTGGGCCTCTCCACAGGCCTCCTCGCCCTCAGGCATCCGCCCAGCCCCCAGGGGCCTGACACAGATGGAGTAGGTGGCATTGGGCCGAAGTTGTGTGACCGTGTACTCAGCAAGTGAGGCGGGCAGCCTCAGTGTCACCGGCCGCTTGTCAGGGCCTGACAGGTTTCGGTAGGTGAGGCGGAGGCCCCTGAGCTGCACAGTACTGCCCTGCAGGTAGCGCTGCAGCCCTACCCTCAGGGAGGTGGGGCTTATTGGCTCGATCCCGAGGGGCAGAGGCCCTGGAGGCCTCAGTGTGGCTGGGGTGGGGGAGGGCCATAGTCCCTGCCTCATCAGGCTCTCACAGTACAGACCAGTGAAGCCTTCAGGGCACTGGCAGGCTAGGTGGCCCTTAGCCCCCCGGTGGCAAGTACCCCCATTGAGGCAGATAGATGCTGGGCAGTCCTGGGGCTGAGGGTCAGCTCCCACAGTGGGTGGGGTGGCAGGTGGCAGGCTCGGGGCTTTGGCAGCAGGCTCCGTGGGGTTTTGCCAGGTAGGGGCTGGGCTGGAAGACGAGGGTGTGGGTTCCCATGCCAAGGACCTTGTGGTGGGCACTGTGGCTGTGGTGGTGGTGGCTGGGCAACCAAAGTCAGCATAGTCGAGGTCCAGGAGCATCTGGCCAGCGTTCTTGGGTGGGAAGTGGCAGCGTGTCTCCTCCGGGCTGGCCAGTGCCACTCGGTTCTCCCGCACCCAAGGGCTGAACCAGCTCAGGGGGCACACACAATTGAAAGGGTTTCGCGCAGCTGCCAGGAGCCGCAGGCGGGGGAAGAGGCCCGAAAGCTCATGTGGTAAGGCCTGCAGGCTCAGGTTGCTCAGATCCAGCTCCTGCAGGGCTGCCAGGCCAGCCAGGTCCTCAGGCCGCAGCTGGGCAATGCGGGTGTTGCCAGCCAACCGCAGGCGTGTCAGTCCCTGTAGACCCCGGATGGCAGGTGGCACACACTCCAGCTGGTTGTCTGACACATCCAGGTCGTGTAGATTGCGCAGGCGGCCAAAGAGCCCCTCATCCAGTTGCCGTAGCCCCAGGCCAGCCAGCCGCAGCGCCTCTACATTGGCAGTGTCCAGGGCACCCGGCTCAAGGGCCAGGAGGCTGTTGTGACTGAGGTCCAGCAGCAGCAGGCTTGGCAGGCGCAGCGGGGGCAGTGCCCGAAGCTCGTTGTCTTGCAGCTTGAGTTCCAGGAGGCGGTCAAGTGCATCAAAGGCACCAGGCTGGATGTGGTGGATTCGGTTCTTGCCCAGGTAGAGGCGCTCCAGGCACCGCAGGCCGCGGAAGGTCTCATTGGTGATCTCACGCAGCCTGTTGGCAGTGAGGTCCAGGTTGCTAAGGTTGGCAAGTGGCCGGAAGACCCCACTGGGCAGGCTGGTGATCTGATTCTGTGATAGGTCCAGGAGCTGCAAGCCTGGTAGGCTGGCAAAGGTACCTGGTTCGAGTGTAGTAATGCCGTTGTCAAAGACATACAGGCCTGCTGTGTTGGACGGCACATCTCGGGGCACTGTGGTCCCCTGGCGGGCAGCGCAGAAGACTGTCTGTGGCTGGTTGCACTGGCAGCCAGACGGGCAGCTCTGCACCCCAGGCCCTGGGGCTAGCAGCAGCAGCAGCAGTGGCAGGGGCAGGGGCAGGGGCACACTGGAGCGCATCTTTTGGTCCCTGGGAGCAGAGAGGAAAGACAGGAGACCATGAGTCGGGCCCAGGAGACAGCCATGGCAAGAAGTACTGAGAAGGGAATTCCAAGCCCCCTTCACTCCCTTCCCCCAAATCCTACAGCACACTGTAGTTATGAGTCAGGTCTCCAATGCCTGGGCCCAGTTCCTGTCCCAGTCGCATCACTCTCTTGCTATGTGGCTTTGAACAGTCACATGACCTCACTATGCTATCAGTTGGTACTTCCTGCACTGTCACCATGGTTCAGTGGGTTGATGCATGCAGAACAGGGCCCAGCCCCCAAACACTCAATGACCACAAAGGACCTCTATACCTTAACCCAGTTCTCCCACCTCTGCAGCTTAGAGAGAACATGATCAAAAAGCATCAGGCTGTGGCCCTTCCCCCATGCTCCCACCCCAAAATCTCTGCTGAGGTGGACAGGGAAGCAAGGGGAATGGCGGCTCCCTCCCCGGCGCTTCTTCGAGATTGGTGGGCAGTCAGCCCAGTGCGTAAGTAGAGAAGCTGGCTGCCCCAGGCCACCGGCCCCTGCCGCCACGCTCTACATCCTCCAAGTGAGGAGAGACCGCAGTGGGAAGACTTCACATGGAAACTATGGGATTGGTGTTTTTCCACTTGTGAAGTCAGACCTGCCCAGGACGGGAGCTGTGGGATGGCCAGGATGTGGCCAGTAGGAAAGTTCCTAGGGAAGGGAGCAGAGGTGCTGAGCAATTGGCAGGGGGAGGGTATAAGGAGGGAACCCTGTGTTCCCTCCTTACGGGAACAATGATAGAAGTAGAGGTGAGGGGATCCAAGCCTCCCTGGGCTGACCCAGGGCTCAAGTTGGGGGGACACTGGTTGCATGGTGGCCCCAGAAGCAGTGCCAGACCTGGAAATACTCCCCAGATTCCTTCATCTACCATTTCTTGGGTTCCACTGTGGGCTGGGCACTGAAGCAGAGCCGCAGCCCTTCCCATGTGCCAGTGTCACTGAGCATTTAGCCACCTCTTGTAGTTTCCCCAGCAGCCATTCCAGGTGGAAACTATTTTCATCACTCCCAGATGACAGAAAAGGGGGGCTCCTAGAGGTGCAGTGACTTGCTGCCGTTGCACTACCAAGAAATCTGAGCCAGAGCCCCGGTCCTTAAGCAGGTCCAGGTGTGGCTGTGCCTGCTGCCTGATGCGGGGCCCAGTCCTGCCGGGGTAAGTGGGGGTGGCTCCCCCAGTCATTCCAGGCTCCAGCTTATAGCTTGACCTGCCCAAGAAAGGATGGGGCCACAGCTGGGGCCCACCTTCATTCAGGCTCCTGGGGAAAATCTAGGTGCCACCCCCAGCAGCAGTCCCCACGATCTGAGCCTGTACAGCCCCAGAGAGGCCAGCACCCCTCCCTTCCAGGCACCTCTGCTTACACAAGGGCCTTTTGTGCTGGGGCGCAGCCTCCCCTTCCCCCATACTGGCCAGCTGTCAGGCAAAGGCAGGTAACATGGCCCCCCCACCCAGGGTGCCTTCTGCCCCACTGCCATCTATTTGGGTTGTCCCTCCCCCAAATAGGGAAGTGTGCTGGAATATGAGGTGGAAGATGGGCAGGTGGTCCCAGGATGGATTCAAGTCACTGGGGAGGCTACTGTGGTCTTAGGCCAGTTCTAGGTAAAGGCCTGCCACCCAGTTTGGGTACCCTGCCCACCTGCAGGGTCATCCTTGCCTGGGAAGTGGGGCCATTGGCCTTGCCCTTCACTAGTTAACACTGATGACTGCCCTTCAGAAGCTAGCCAGGGAGGCCTTACCTGACCCCTAGCCAGTGCCCCTTCCCCTGCTCTCTAGATTCCTGGCTGTCACATGCATCCCTGGCCCTGCCAGTGCCATCTCAAGGGGGATCTGTGCACCCCACCCAGCCTACTTCCCTGTGAGGACCTGCTCCACCCTCACTGACTCAGAGTTCAGCCTGGCCTCCAGATGTGGGCTATGAGCGTCCCCCACCCCCACGTGGATGTGGGGGGTGAGCCACCTCCCCCTGAATCAGCTCTCCTGGAGGAACAGGCCGGGGTCAGGAAGGGAGCAGCCAGACTCAGGGTGGGAGGGGACCCCTCCATGTGGCCAGCTTGGTCACCCGTGACTTTGGCTTCCCATAGGACTTGTATAAGGTCATGGTTAAGAACTCATGCTCTAATCAGGCAACCCTGGGCCATGGGTGTCAGAGCTGTAAGGTGTAGACAGTGGTTTCTCTCAGCGCCTAGGCTTCTTCATCTGTCCCCCAGACGTTTCAGAGACACCTCCCAAGACTGGGGCACTGCTGGGGGCACTCCCCACTCTGCATTAAGGAGGGGGCCAGCGTGGGCTCTAGGCTTCGCTCCCTTGAATCAGCAAAGTCCTCATGGGGGAGGGAGGCAGTGACTGCTATGGCTCTGTCTGGACCTGAGTGGCATTCTGGCTGAGTAGCTGGGAGCAAAGGCTGCATGAGGAAGAGCGACTGGCATCCCGGGCTGGGGAGCCTTCAACAGGCAGCAGCTAACCTGCTTCCCACTCCCTAGGAGGCAGGAGTGAGCGCCTTGGCCTGAGCCCAGATCCATCACTCAGCAAGGACTGGCACAGGGGCTTTGGAAAACAGCAAATGAGGGCTGGTAGCTCCACGGGCTCTCCCACAAGGGCCTGGCACCAAGAGCAGAGCAGACATCAGACAACGCCCCCTCCCAAAAGAAGGGGCACAGAGGGCCAAGACTGACCGCGGAGGAGCAAGCATCAGGTAGTAGGATAGTAGGAGACAGAGGCTTGAATTTGGGCTCAAGTTCTGCCCCTAAATTGTTTCCTGGGTTTCTCAGCTGCCTTGCTTCACCCTTCAGAGTTGTTCTGAGCACTCAGTATTCTGTTTGTTTTCAAATGCGCAAGTTCTTCTAACAAGTTCTGGAAGCGATTCTGCTTGTCTGGGCCCATGCTGGTGTGTGAGTGCATTAGGGGTGGGGGTGCCTCATGAGGGGGGTTGGGTCATGGCTGCCCTTGTCCAGCCAGTTACAATTTCAGCAGCTCTGAAGGACCAGGGGCCTGGGCTTTGATATCTGATCCGCTGACCTGAGGCAGGGAGGTGGGACCTTTCTCTCTGAAAAGGGTGTGGGGAGAGTTCTGGAGGCAACCCTGGCATTTGGAGGGGGTGGGGGGGGTGGAGACTAGAGGGAGAGGGAAACAGGGTCCAGGGCTTCGGTCCTCCATCTAGATTCAACAAAGCCCCACCGTGGTCTGGCCCTGTCATGGTTTGGTGGAAAGAGGCAGCAGGCAGAGGCCTGGACTCTGCTGCTGCTGGCCTTGCCACCCCCCAAGGAACAGTTTGGGGGATGGTACTTTAGGGTCCGACTACCTGTGTTTGCAACCTGGCCATGGGCCTTCACCTCAGTTCCCATCTGTTAAGTTCGGGGGCTGGTAATAGCACCTGGTTTTCTGGGTTGTTTAGTTTGTACTTGGCGTACATTCTGAGTGGTCAGTCAACATTCGCTACTGAGGGTGTTACCCATGATACCTGAGTCCGCTCTGGGAAGGATGCCATAGTGTGAGAGGCTTCATGCTACTTTCAGCACAGACAGGAAGCCTCCTGGGCTGAGGGTAAAGCCTCCATGTAGAGGCTGCCCCCCCCCCCTCCACCCTTGGGTATGGGCGTAGGAGAGCAGCCTGATGGAGAGGAACCTTTAATTTTGGAGGGGGTAAGGGGTGAGCTGTCTTCTGGCCAGTCCCCTTCAGCATATGACTTCAGGGTGAGAGGAGAGCAGAGTGAGGGCTCTATGAGTAAGGACATCCATCATCGCAGCTCTCAGGGGACCCAGAGTGCCCCCACCCACTCCCAAGTATGGGACACACAGAAGCATCTGCCTTGGGTCAGGCAGGGACTGGAAAATGGGTGGAACCTGGGCATTTGTGTGACTGCATCAGATCTAAGGCTGAAGCATCTCATTGCTCCTGGGGAAGGACAGGCCAGCATACCCCCCTCCTGTGCCCAACCCTACAGAGTAAGTGCAGGGGTCGGGTACTATAGGCCTGACCCTGGGGCCCTGGGCCTCTGGCTCCCAGTGTTGGCCCGCCCGGGCTAAGCACTGCCGGCCAGACCTGGCAGCAGCCCAGCCCAGGAGTCTGCCAACCCTCCAGGCAGGCGGGACTGTGCCGGCGGCCAGGACAGCTGGCTCCAGTTTCGCTGACGTGTCTGAGGAGGTTCAGGGCCCAGGTCGGGCCTACCCGTCTCCCCATCCCCAGGACAAAGCAGCCCCTGGCCCAGCAGGACAGAGCGTTTGGAGTCTCCCTCCTGGGTCCTCAGAGAAGGGGCCAAGAGGGCAGAGCCTCAGGTTCCTCAGAGATGGCCCTCTCCCCAGGTGGGGGCCAGAGCCCTGCCCTATGATTAAGCTGGAGGTCCCCACCAGTCTCGGTGTCTCTGCCTTACCCCATCCACCACTCCAACTGGCTCTGCTCATTTACAGATAAGACCCTGACACTCAATTCGTGACCTCATCCAGTTCCCTTCCCTTTCTGGGCTTCCATCTCCCACCTGGAACCCCAAGGGCTTCTGAACACCAGCTGCACATCAGAATCACCCTGACAGCTTTGGAAAGTTCCTGATGCCTGGGCCCCACCCCCAGGCTCACTAAATAAGAATGTCTGGGGTGAGGTCTGGCAGAGCTGTGTTTTGGAAAAGCTCCTTGGTTGAGTCTCCCCTCCAGCCAGGGCTCAGACCCTGGGACAGGAGGCTGCAAAGGGGACAATCTGGACATCAGCTTGTTTCTCCCAGTCAGGGCAAGATCCCTGAGCAGGTGTGGGGGAAGAGCAGCAGCCTGCCAGGCCTCGGGTGGGGACCTTCTGTGACACTGTGGGTGACTTGGTAGCTACCAGACCTGTCAGCCCAGGGCAGGAAGATCAGTGACTAAGGCCAATCCACAGCTGAAGTGAGCCCTCAGGGCAGCGGGACGTGCCATCTCAGTCAGGAGAGGTGCCACTCTGTTGGGAGAGGACACCTGCTGCCCCGGGAGCTATGTGGTGGCTGGGGCCCAACTAGAAATGGGCCAGTCCAGATGCCTCTCCTGGCACGTGCAGGTGTGATGCCACCAGGGCTGGGCTCAGACACTGGGCCCCTCACTGCCCTGTCCCCACCCAGGGCCAAGCACCCATCAAGAAAGGTCCTAACCCTGCAATTAACCCTGACTTTGCCAGAGGAAGGCCTTAGTCACCAAGGGAGGCCACCAGCCCCACGCCAGCTGGGCCCAGGCTGTCTGGGACCTAGACAGGGTCTGAGAAGGAAGTGACCCCAGAGGAGGTCTTGCCCTTCTCATGCTCACCATGCCTAGAGATCTAAGTCACCCTGTGGCAGAAGTGGCTGGCCCTTCCTGGGATCTGTGAACTGATCAGTGGGCAGGTGGGATTGATAAGGGGAGCCGCCCCCTGCCCCCACCTCCCCTCACTTCTCACTGCTGTCTATCCAGTGACCGCCCCAGCCCCAGCCCCAGCGCCAGCCCCTTCTCAAGGCAAGCCAGCTCTCTCCTCCCTCCTTAATTAAATCTCTCAGGCAGCCTCAGAGGAATGTCAGAGCCTTATTGCATTTCTCTGGAGGAGACTGGTGGGGGGGCCTTCCCCAACCTTGGAGAAGAACTGGCTCCTCGCCTGCCCCCACCCCCTAAAACCGAGGTGGTCTAAGGGAGCCTGCCCCAGCCTCCTCATACCCAGGGAAGCTGGAATGAGGAAAAGCGGGGGAGGCCTGCAGGCCTGGCCGGCCAGGCGGCCCAGCCAGCTAAGGGAAAGCAATCCGGCTGACTCTGGAATGTGGAAACCGATAAAAGGAAGAAGGCTGAGCCTGCGCCCGCCCGCCTGTGGTGCATGCAGACTCCCGCAGCACCCCTGCCCGCCCCCAAACATAGCCCTGCTCCAGTCACGCGCACACATACACCCACGCCCAAAACACGCCCAGTGGGCTGTGTTCTTACACACACACACACACACACACACACACACCCTCCCTCCCCATTCTCCAAGAACTCTCACAAATTCCACAGCAGTGAGGGGAGCTGGTTTTCTTGGCAGTGCAGACAGAGCCTTGGGCTCCCCAACCCAGGGAGGAGACTCTAAGGAGAGCTGAGGGGGGCTCCGGAAGGGGTCACTAACCCATTTAGGTGGCATTGCTGCCCTTCCCATGAGTTGAGGGCTTGCCAATGGTCAGGGATGCTTCTCTCTGGTCACCAGGGGGTACTGGCTGGCTGGCCTGCTGAGGTGGAAGCTGCCTCCTGGGCCCAGCTGGGACCCCGCTTTCCTGTTTCCATGAGCTGCCTAGCCCGGGGATAGGGTCCACTTAGAAGCCCCCATGAGGACTCAACTCTCTTTACCTTCGACTTGTCCCAACTCCCTCAGGGCTGTAGTGGGGGGTGTCGGGAATGGGAGCCAAAAACTGGACTCATCTTCTGCCCAGGGCATCTCCCTGGCTCTGGGGCTGCCTGCCAGAAGGGCCTTCTTGGGGAAAGCAGAGCATGTCTAAGGGTCTTCTCGTGTTGAACTCCGTTCCCCATTTCCAGAGTCTAGAGAGTGGTGCCATCCCAGCAAATGCCCTGGAACACTGGCCCCCAATGGTCCCATTTGACTCTCTGGACCCACAGGTCCCAGGGTGGCTGTTTCCGTTTACAGCAGCACAAAGCCAGGGAGGTGGGGTCAGGCCATGCCTAGGCCCCCAGCCTGGCATGAGTATGCTGGTTGTCCCTCCCTGGGCCCAGGAGAGACCAAATAATGGTCTGGAGGGAATCCAGCTGGGCTGCTCATTACCAGAGCCCTCTTCCTGCCTCTGACACTCTGTTTACAGAAGCTCTGGGGCCTGATTCCCCTGGGAGAAGACAGCAAACTCAGGGGACTGCTCTCCCATCCCCCTACCCGCCTGCCTTAGTGCTGTTGGGCCTTGCCAACAGCTGGGCCCTAACTGGATTCACTGTCTGCTGGACCAGCTTGAATGGACCCTACTTGGAGGGTACCAGCCCAGCCACCCCTTTGTACCCTTAACATCCAAAAGTCCAGCGTAGTGAGAAGGGTCCTTTGATGTCCAGTCCAGTTCCTCTTGCCCCAGAAGCTCTTGGCCTGGGGAGGGGGACACTGGGACCTGGTGCCTCTCTCCAGAGCCTCACCTACCCTTGGTGCAAAAGGCAAGCAGGGGACACTGGGATTCTCAGGGTCTCCTCTCTTCCTCCTTCCCACCTTGCAGATTCCATCCCTATTCCCCAGGGTGGGGAAGTGGTCAGCGACCCTGGTGTGGGAATGGTTAAGGAATGGTTGGCACCAATCAGCTGATCTGCCAGTGACCACAGGGGGACCTTGGCAGCCCTCAGGCCCCAGTGCTGCCAGCCCTGGGACACAAAGAACTAGGCTGGCTCCAGGCCATTGGGTTCAAAGCCCAAGCAAAGCCCCTTCTCTGAAAGGCAGAGATGATAATACCTGGGGCCCAGGCACCCAAGGTCAGCAGTGCCTTGGAGTGGAGGGGGTGGGAGGGCGGGTGGCGGTGTGGAATGGTGCATTAGTACCTGCCAGCCACCCGCTTACACCTCCCTGGGTTGCATACTTGTGCCCCCTCCACTTCAGCTCTGTCCTGAGTGACAAGGGCCCTCGGGACCCTAGCGGCCAGTCTGCACAGGGGCACCGGGGGCTCCAGGTACAGAACTAGACCGTCCCACTTTAGGAGGTAAAAGTAACCCAAGACTATGGCGTGGCCATCCCCTCAAAGGGATTTGATTCATAAAACTGGTCATGCCGGAGGGCCCAGCCGTGGGAGGAGGAAGCGAGGGAGGGGGTGTTTATTTTGTCTACTCGCAGCCCCGCCGGGTCGGCGAGCCCTTGTACACACACATCCGCGCGCGCACCCGGACACGGGACTGTCCGCGGCCGGGTCGGCCCAGGTGATGGTGCGGGGCTGAGGGCGCATGCCCGCCCTGAGTGCGTGTGCGTGCGGAGGGGGATCTGCGCGTGTGGTCGGCGCATGTGCATAACCCGCCTCGGTGGCGCCCCCCATTCCCGTCCGCAGCCCCCCAGCCCAGCAGACACTCACCGGACAGCAGTGGCGGGAGCCGGGCGGGGCGGGCCACGGCCTCAGTCCTTCCCCGCCGGCCAGACCGGAGGGTTCCTGGGTCCCGAGGCAACCGCGTCCACGTACCCCCGCCGTGGGCTCAGGCTGCGAAGTCAGCTCGCGGGAGGCGGGTCGCGCCTTTAAGGCAGGGGGGAGGGGCTGCCGCTGGCGGGGGGGCGGGGTTGCTCCCCATTGGCCGGGGCGGAAAGGGGCCAAGGGAGACCCGCCTCCCCTATCCACGGAACGGGTCATTTGGCTGGGCGTCCTGGTCCTCACCCCGCAACCTCCCTAACTCGGGGGCGGGAGAGATCGTGTCTTTCCCGGCGCGGAGTCAGGAGTCCAAAGCTCCAGGCCGGCGAGCCGTCTTTGCCTTATGACCCGGGACAGGTCCCTGTTTTTCCGCATAGAAAGCAAGCGAATTTCAGTGAGACAGTCCCAAACTCGGATGCTTGTGACAGCAGACAGGTGATATAAATCCGAGGAGCAGACCCCAGAGCCTGTGCAGACCTGGAAAGGCAGGGGAGGAGGGGAGTGGGGGCAGGTGTAGGAGCTCAGCCCCCACGACCTGCTTCAGCCTGCCAGAACTTTGGGTTTTTCAAGAGAAACTGGAAATCTGGATTTTTATTATGTTTTTTAGGTGAAATCTCTGAATGTGCTATTGTTGGTAGTTAATCCCAATTTCAACAACTCCTGGGCAGGCTCTTCTTAGAGCCTCCTAGATAACAAACTCTTAACACCAAATCTGAGTTCTGGGGTCCTTTTAGACATGACGACTTTCAGGCTGTGAGCATCCCTGGATCACCTTTCCCGTGTTTTAGATGAAGGGACTGAGACACAGAAGGGGAAGTGACCTTCTGTCCAAGGCACCACAGTTACAGGCAGCTCCAAAGCCAGAATGTGTTTGTGGGGGTGGGGGGCCTGGGATGGGGAGGGAGGTTGGGCCTCGTCGTCAGTGGGCGGGGCCTGGGTGCAGCTGACAGTGGCCCTTGATGGGGCAAGAGGGACGTGTGCCAGGGGCTGGACTAGTCCAGAAAAATCCCCTGCCTTGGAGGATTCCAGGAAAAGGCTCTGCCCTCCTCCCATACATGTTTGTGGTCAGAGGCATGCCTCAGCTTTGGGACCCAGCTCAGCTCCTAAGTTCCAGAGGGCCCCTGGACACCCGCCTCTCCTAGCCTGGCCTGCAGCCAGGGCCTTTGCCTGGGGCAGCGTGAGTCTCGGGCCCGAGGGCTTGTCCCATGAGGCTGGGCCACACCATGGGGGGGCGGCATAGGTGGTCTTTGCAGGACTTGATCACCTCCAGAAGGCAGGACAGCCTCCATGTCCAGTTGCTAATTAGCTAAGTAGGGTCCAGCTGTAACACTTACCTCCCAGATTTCCCCTCTCAGCTCCTAGCTTCCTCAGGGCTTCTCCCCCACAGGGCCCCTTTCCAGGATAGGCAGGGGTCTGGACGCCACACCTGCCCTCCTTGATTATCTTGATATTTGTGTATGTGTAGCATAACTTTTGCACCACTGTTCCTGCGCCAGAGTTGGCCCTTGGGTGTGTTTCATTTGGCCTGTATGGGGCTTTTTAAAACTTTGATGCTATTGCAAACATTAAGAATTCGGTGGTTTCACATTAAAGTGGGACTTCCCAGCCTGCCTGAACAGGAAGAATTCTCAGCTGGAGCCAGTGGCAACTGCCCCCTCTGACCAAACCTCAGGCTCACAGGTCACCGCAGTCCCCACCACTCCCAGTTGTCTCACATGAGGCTGCTTCACTCACTCAGTTTCCTGAAGCACCATGTGGCTCTGGTCAGACTGTCTTTATGTCTCTGCCTTTGTGTCCTGTGTCCCCTAACCCCCTCAGGAGTGTCCACAGATACTGTAGGAGGGAGTGGGTGTTCTGAGGACCTCCAGCCTGACTTTTCCCAAAGAAGAGGCCCTGAAGCCTCTTACCTCTGCAGCCAGTTCTCCATGATGGAGAGACCCTATTTGCCTAAATAGTCCATCTCCTGCCATGATCTTGCACCCTGGACTCAGACAGGCCATGCTCTTATCCACCTCGAGGTTCAAGGACAGCTTCCAGGAGACCACTCCCAAGTTTGTCCATCCTTTCCTCATATGCCTTCAAGATACCACCTCCCTTTAGAACCTGGTTACCTGGAGCTTCTTTGAGGAGTGTGAGGCCGAGCTTAGTCCAAGGTCCCCACAGCCCAGCCTGGGTGATGGAGACAGATCCAAGGGACCTGGACTGCTTTGGACCAGTGGCATTGCCAAGATGTGGGCTGATGGGAGGAACCAGAGAAGGCCTAATGAAGCAGGCACACCTTACTACTTCCTGTGTTAATTGTCAGAATATTGGGAGAGTTGATAGAATTATCAGAGATTGATCCTTCCCCTGTGTGACCCACTCTGTACCACCATCATCCTGCATCATCTGGGAGCTTGGTCTCAGAGCTAGGAGGCAGATCTGAGCTCTAGACCGGACCCTGGTCAGAGCCCTTTTCAGTGGCAGGCCCAGATGTTAGTCCTCCCCCTGTGCCATGGCAGCAGGAGAGGTGACTATGCCAGCTCTCACCACCTCTGGCCCTCTGCCAGGCAGGGACTCCATTCTGCATTCCAGACCCAGACCGAGCGTGGCTTTCTTGGTAAGGCCTGGGGTCAGGCCCATGCTAGCTGTTGGCCAACCCTTGGGGCTGGTGCCATGACCCTATTTCCTGGCCAGTGCCTTGGCAGGCAGGTGCTCCCGCCTTACCGAGCTGCTCAGATAGCTCTGCCTGAGGTGAGGAAGACTGGCTTGACCTGTTGGAGGAGCCAGCCCTGCCCTCTATGACTTCCTGCCCCCGCACCCCGAGCACCTGAGTCAGTAAGCTGGCCAGCTGGGACTGATGGGGGTGTGTGCAGGGAGGCCAGGTCAAACCTCTTAAGGAGGTTGGTTTAGAGCACAGGTGAGCCATCAATGCTGTGGTGGAAACTACAGTCCCACCGGTTCTCACCAAGGCAGCAGGAGTGCCCAGCCCACTTGTCCTCAGACTCTGCCCTGAACCCATCACCTCTTGTTTCCACTCCCCCTACCCATCTCCACATGGTGACCTCTGCACATCGGCTCCTATCCCTGTTTTAATACTTAAGATGTGCCATCAGCTTTTCGTTGCTTATCTGATGGAGGCAGAACACTCCTTCTGATGTATTAGATCCCATCTTGTCTTGCATCTAGCCTCCCCAAGCCTCAGACCTTCACCATAATTGCCCAGGCCACCAACTACATTGTCCTCATTCTTCAAACAGCCCCTGCACCCACCTGCCACAGGCCCTTTGCTCATGCTGCTCTTCCTGCCTGGAACTCTCTCCCCTGGACTTGGGAACATCCCCTCTGCTCTCTGCTGTGTGTCCTCAGAGAACTTTCCCTTCACATATTTGTGGACTGTGTCTGCCTCTCCAGGTTGGGAACTTCTGGAGGTCAGAGGTGGGGTCTTTTGTATCCACCTCCAGTCATGCCTGTAGGTGGAGTCAAGGGCTCGGCACAAACCAACTTGCCTAAGGAATGAATGACTGAGAATGAACTGAGTGAAAGCCCTGTTAGAGCTGCTGGATGGACCTGTGTCCAACCCCTCTGAAGCCAGCATCAGTGTGGGGGGCACCCCAGGCCACACATTCCTTTGTCCCTCCTGCCTGCCCCTCCCCCAAGGCAGGCAGTGGTCAGACCAGGTCAAGAAGGGCAGTCCTGGCCCTGGCTGATTTGGCTCAGCAGATAGAGTGTCAGCCTGTGGACTGCGGGGTCCCGGGTTCGATTCTGGTCAGGGGCGCATACCTGGGCTGTGGGCTTGATCCCCAGCAGGGGGCATGCAGGAGGCAGCCAATCAATGATTCTCTCTCATCATTGATGTTTCTGTCTCTCCCTCCCTCTCCCTTCCTCTCTGAAATCAATAAAAATATATTTAAAAAAAGAAAAGAAGGGCAGTTCTGAGCCAACTCTCCCTGCTGGGCTTGAGGGTAATTAGAGGCTGTATTACTCACAGGTGACCAGCCCAGGGTCTTCCAGGAAGCTGTGGAGACAACCAGGGCCCCACCCAGCTGCTCAGCTCACTCTGTAGCTCCCAGCAGGGTATGTGTGTGGGGTGTAGGTGGGCAGCAGGCAAGCTTTGGGAAGTTGGCTGGGAGGGGTGGACAGGCAGGGGAGGAGAGGGCTGGGCCCTTTGTTGCTTGGGTGGGGATAGAGGCAGCTGTCACAGCTGGGTGACTGCTGACCACTGGGACCACAGTGAGGACAGGGTTCTGTGTGGAGACAAGTGTCAAAATGGGGACCCAATCCTGTGGGTCCCCAGGGACATGAAACCAAGACCAGGAAACAAATGAATGAAGGCACCTGCCAGAGTTCTGGGCCCCCTGCCCCTGAGACCGTGGGCTGGAAGGCGATGTTCACAGGGCTGGGGGCTGCGAAGGGCCTCCTCAGGGCCTGGAAAAGGGGCATCGTAAATCCCTGGACAGCCACAGGCCCTTGGCCAAAATCAGATGGGTACAGAGCAGCAGGGATGCTGGGGGCCTCCAGCCTTCCCTCCATGTTCCCAGCCACCGCCCCTCCCCAGACATGCCTTGGGAACGGGGGGATGAAGAACGGGGAGGCAGGGGAGCTTGGCAGCAAAGGAAGCCCTGCTCTGGCTCAGGCTTGGCCACAGGGGATCAAGGTCGGTGTGGAGGGGGAATTTGAGTCTCTAAGATGTCATCAAGGCCCCAGGAGCCTGGGGTGACTGAGGAGATGGCCCCCAAACCCTAGTGCAGACCTGGAACATCCACCCAACTGCACTGGATGGGGATGGAGGGAACCCCCCAGTTCCAGCACCTTCTCACCTGCCCTGGTAATGCTGGCATGATGTCTAGGCTGCTTAAGGTGGGACCAGGGACCAGGGACAAAATGTGGGGTCTGCCTGGGGTGAGATTGGGGCTGAGGTACAGAAAGAGGGGATGGATTCCCTGTGCCCAGGGCCCAGCACAGGTTCTAAGTGAAGCAGGTAGCAGATGGAGGACTCTGGAAAAGAAAGTTTAGGATGTTGGACATGCTTGGTGTGTTGGTAGCACAGGGAGATGAGACAGAGGGTTCTAGGGGACTAGCTGGATGCAGCTGGAGGGACCACATCCCTCCCAGCCACTGTGATGCTTGGCCTGAGCCCTTATCTGGGTCACAACGCTCACAGACCTCTTACTGCCCTTGGACCTCGGGTGGCTGGCTCCACCCATCAACCAGTTCTCTCTCCCACAGGTCTCTGATGCCCCTCTTGGACCCAGACTCTGGGCTCCTGGTCCTGGCGGGAAAGGTAAGGGAGAAGCTAGAACCACCCCACCACTAGCACCCCTACCCATGTCCACCCACGTCGGGCCCCTAGGGCTCATGCCAAGCCTAGTGCTGACCTTAGACCTAAGCAGACATCTGGGAGAGTGGGGAGTACAGGATGCTACCGCCCTCAGAAAGGAGGAACCAGAACAGTTTCCCCAGGCTCCACTAGTGCCAGGCTGAGCAGCCTCCTGCCAGCGTCTAGGCCTCCAAGTCTCCATCCATGAATGTCAGCGTCATGAGAACAGGGTGAAAATAGGGCAGTGTAGTACAGAGTAGGCAGTCTGTAAATACTGAACGTATACTCCCAGTGCTGATGAAGAACAGGTGAAGTGAAGTCCACCGAGGGCTCAGCTCATTGCCCAGCGCATGGTGTCTGCCATGCTTCTGTAGCTCGGGTCCTTAGAGAGGAATGGGAGAGCTGGTACTGGGCCTGGGGCTGCCCCAGGTCACCAGAGTTTGGTCAATGAGGGTCCTTAGGCTAGGCTCGTTTCAGGGTGAGAGTCAGCTGTACTGCTACGAGGTGGCCCCCCAACAGCCGGCACTGAGCCCAGGTAAGCACTGCCCGTCACCCTCCCCTCCCCTCTCCGTTTTTTTGTTTTCTTGGTGTGTGTTTTTCTCCTCCCTTTCTCTTTCTTCCCCTGCCCTCTTTCCCTTCCCTTCTCTCTCCTCCCCGCCTCCCCTCCCCTGACCACCCTGATTCTTTTCCTGTGGTTTCCCCAATAGTGACCCAGTGCCTCCTGGAGAATGTGCTTCGGGGGGCTGCCCTTGTGCCGCGGAGGGCGCTGGCTGTCATGGGCTGTGAGGTACTCCGAGTCCTTCAGCTGACTGACACAGCCATCGTGCCCATCAGCTTCCACGTGCCCCGCAAGGTGAGGGGGGCCGGGGTGAGGGGCTGGGAGGGCCTGGGGGCCTGGTGCCTCACTGACCACATACCTGTCTGCCACCAGGCTGTGGAGTTCTACGAGGACCTGTTCCCCGACACTGCAGGCTGCGTGCCTGCCTCTGAACCGCACTCCTGGTGGGCTGGGAGCAACCTGCAGGTAGGACCAAGGCCTGGCTGGCTGCTCCTGGTCTCCACCTGCCCCTGGAAGCCCTCCTGACAGCAGCCCCATGCATGCCCCCACAGTCCAGCCATGCACTAACTCAGCTGTCCTGTGTCCTCCATCCCTTCCCACCCCTCAACTGCTGCCTCCCTCACAGGTACAGAAGGTCAGTCTCAACCCGACCTGCCAGCCCCACCCCAGCTTCACTTCCCACCTGGTGCCCCCTACAGAGACCTCCCCTGATGCAGTCCAGCCTGCGAAGCTGCCTACAGGCAACAAGGACCCCAGTGTGAGTGCCAGTGGGAGGCCCCTGGTCTTTTTAACCTTTTCTAGCTGTCAGGCATGACAAACATGTAGTAGAAAGTGAGACTGTCACATAAAATCTAGACTTCTGGCTTCTCTTGAAATATTGGCAGATCTTAACCACCCTGCACCCGCCTTCCCACAAATGCTGGGAGCCAGCAGCTGCCACCTGCTGTCCCATGGTCTGAAGTTTCCTTAACCCCCATGTTATTCCCACCCCCTGTCAGCATCTGCCATTATGCCCCTTCCTCATATCCCAGAGCCAGGCTTCATGCCCAGCTCAGTGTGCCACAGTCCAGGAGGAGGGGCCCAGAGTGATGATCCCAGCATCCCCTCTCTTTGGCCAACTCACCAAGGGGCCTGTGACTGATCCCAGGTGCTTTGCCCCCAGGAGGGCTTCTCCTCCCCTCCCAGCTCTCTGATCTCACCCTCCACGCCATCCAGCTTGGAGCCCTCGCTCTCCAGCACCAGTGGCATTGGCACCAGCCCCAGCCAGAGGTCACTGCAGAGCCTTCTGGGTAAGTGGGTGGTGAGGGGGCAGCTAACCCTTCCACCCCCAGCCCAGTCATCCTCCTCTGTACCCCAGCCTGTCTCCCCTCCTGGTGGAGTCCCATGTCCTGTGGTATGAAGTCAGTCTCATCTGGAAGAGGGTGGCCTGGACCTTCCCTGGAGCCCTTCGCTTTCACTGAGATACCCTGAGTTTCTTTCCATTTTGGGCCAGTTGTGTTGGCTGGAACAGCAGGGGTCTGGGCCTGGGCACATGCCCTGCATGGTTCTGCAGTGAGGGGTCCTCCTGCAGGGCAGCCCAGGGTGGTCAGGTAGGGTATCCTTACAAGGCTCTGTGTCCCTACTGCCCACCAGGCCCCAGTTCCAAGTTCCGCCATGCTCAGGGTACCATCCTACACCGAGACAGCCATATCACCAACCTCAAGGGGCTCAACCTCACCACACCCGGTGAGAGCGACGGCTTCTGTGCCAACCAGCTACGTGTGGCCGTGCCCCTGCTCAGCAGTGGTGGGCAGGTGGCTGTACTCGAGGTGAGAGCCCCACCCTACTACAGCTGCCCCTAAGTCCCTGTGGTACACTAAAGGCATCCCTATTCACACCAGTCCACATTCCTGAGCACAAGCCATGTGCTAGGCATCTACCCAGCGTCCCCTTTAATCCTCCCAGCTGCCCCATGTGGGGTGCCACTCTTATCCCCATTTACAGATGAGAGTGGTGAGGCACAGAGAGGTTTAGTGACCTGCCGGGACAGCTGTGTAAGTGGTGGAGCTGGGGATTTGAACCCAGGCCACCTAAGCCCTACGCTGGAGCTCTTTTCACCATCTCACGCTTCCCCGCAACCTCGCCCCCCCCCCCCCCCACACAAACACACTTTCTGGGGCCTCACAGTTGTCACTTAAAACTCAAAGCACAAGGGGGGTAAGGCAGAGAGCTTGGACCACCCAGCAGTGGGGCATCGGCTACAGGGGGTGGGGACCCAGGCATGCTGTTTGCCTTGCAGCCCTGCCTGTTACTAACGGTACTTGGGGTGGGGGCACCTCCCACAGCTTCAGAAGCCTGGCCGCCTGCCTGACACAGCACTGCCAACCCTTCAGAATGGGACAGCCGTGACCGATCTGGCCTGGGACCCCTTTGACCCCCACCGCCTTGCCGTGGGTAAAGAGGCTGGGTGCTGGACTTGAGGGACGGTCCCAGGATCTTGAAAGAGGAGCAGGGGGAGCCTGGGTGTCTTGGGCCCAGCAGTGGTGAGCCTTTGCTTTCTGCAGCCGGGGAGGACGCCAGGATTCGTCTGTGGCGGGTGCCCCCAGAGGGCCTAGTGGAGGTGCTTACTACACCGGAGGCTGTGCTGACAGGTCAGGTGGGCCCTAGTAGGGCAGGGGGCGGAGGGACAAGCAGTGGCTCCTAAGGAGCTCAGTATCACCCCATGCCTTGTCCTCAGGTCACACAGAGAAGATCTATTCTCTGCGCTTCCACCCCCTGGCGGCCGACCTATTGGCCTCCTCTTCCTATGACCTTACCATTCGCATCTGGGACCTTCAGGCTGGAGTTGAACGGTTAAAGCTGCAGGGCCACCGGGACCAGGTAGGATAGCTGTGGGGGCAAGCGCCCAGCCACAGGGCAAGAGACCACCTCTCACCTCCCTACCTGCCCCCAGATATTTGGCCTGGCCTGGAGTCCTAATGGGCAGCAGCTGGCCTCTGTCTGCAAGGATGGATGCTTGCGGGTCTATGAGCCCCGGAGTAGCCCTGAGCCCCTGCAGGTAAGCAAGATGGGATGGGGGAAGTCCTCAGGCCATTGGGGGCCTGGCTGACCCTCATGTGCTGTATTCCAACAGGAAGGCCCAGGGCCTGAGGGGGCCCGTGGAGCCCGCATTGTCTGGGTGTGTGATGGTCACTGTCTGCTGGTGTCTGGCTTTGACAGGTGAGGACTCAGGAGCTATCGTACCTATTTCCAGACTTCAGGAGCCACTTGTGTCTCCCTCCCCCAGACACACATACACCTGTCAGGCATGCAGAAGCTGTCTTCACCCATCACTTACTGGATGGATGGATGGATGGATGGATGGATCGGGAGGGAGATAGGGAGGTGGGAAGGGAGGGAATAGTGAGTCAGCTGGGGGCCCAGAGGGATGAAAGCTGGGAACTAGTTGAAACACACTAAACAGAAGCAAGCCTACTGGGAGGGCCAAGGATTGGGCATTTGTCACTTAGGAGGAGGGATCAGGGAGAGCCTCCTAAGGGAGGTGTAGCAAGGAACTGGGTCACAAAGGGGCTAGTAACCAGAGGATATCAAGTGTGGGTGGGAAGACCAGGAAGCTGACCAGCCTGACTGGAGCAGAGGGCAGGAAACAGACCCTGGGGAGAAAAATCTAGACTTATTGGGCCACAGTGGCCATGGAACAGGTATCAGGGCCCGGACTGCTGAGGAGCGTTGGAGGGCAGTGAGGGTTTGGGGGAGTAGTTAGGGAAGAGGGGTTGAGGCAGGCGACAAGTTAGGACACTATTGCATTAGGCCAGGCCACTAATTCTAAGGGCTGGATCAAAAAAGAGGATAGGCAGGGGCCACTCCTCTGGCCCTGAGGCCCCCAGCTCGACAAGATCAGGGTCCTTGTTGGAGTCCTTGCCTGCCTCATGCCCCTCCAGCAATATGAACCTGTTTCTGCACCCCCCACCCCCAACCCGCTGTAGCCGAAGTGAGCGCCAGCTACTCCTGTACTCAGCCAAGGCCCTGGCCGGTGGCCCCTTGGCAGTGCTGGGGTTGGACGTGGCTCCTTCCACCCTGTTGCCCAACTATGACCCAGACACCAGCTTGGTGCTACTCACGGGCAAGGTAAGCAGGGGTGCACAGGTGCGGGGCAGGGGCCAGATGAGAGGAGATTGGGTGAAGACAGCTTTAGCTGACCACCTCACTCTCCCCTCTATCACCCCCTCCAGGGTGACACCCGAGTGTTTTTGTACGAGCTGCTCCCTGAGGCCCCTTTCTTCCTGGAGTGTAACAGCTTCACTTCGCCTGACCCCCACAAGGTGAGCCCTGAAATGCCATTTACCCGGTCCTCCTTCCCTAGGTGGCTCTACATGGCTCCCCCGCCCTCTCATGGCCATCTGGGGAAATGCAGGGGCGTGTCAGGTGTGCTCAGCAGCTCCCAGGAGCTGGTGGTTAAACTCAACCATTATTGGAAGTTAAACTATATAAGGTTAAGTTATATGAGCCTGCAAATAAGTTACACTAAAAATGAAGGCAAGCCATCGAACATACTGTCCAACCTATGAGGGAAGTCGGGGGGTGAGGGGGTAAGAGATTAAGCAAAGGACTTGTGTGCATGCATATGAGCATAACCAATGGACACAGACAGCAGGGGGGTGAGGGCATGTGCTGGGGGGTGGGAGCAGCTGAGGAGAGGTCAATGTGGGGGAAAGGGAGACTCATGTAATACTTTAAACAAAAAAGAATTCAAATTAGCCCTAACTGGTTTGGCTCAGTGGATAGAGCATCAGCCTGCGGACTGAGGGGTCCCAGGTTCGATTCCGGTCAAGGGCATATACCTTGGTTGCGGGCACATCCCCAGTGGGGAGTGTGCAGGAGGCAGCTGAATTGATGTTACTCTCTCATCAATGTTTCTAACTCTCTATCCCTCTCCCTTCCTCTCTGTAAAAAGTCAATAAAATATATTTTTTTAAAAAGAATTCAAATTAAAAATATAAATAAATAAATAAATAAAAGCAAGCTCTGGCCGGTGTGGCTCAGTTGGTTGGAGCATTGTCCTGTATACTGAAAGGTTGGGGGTTCGATCCCCAGTTGGGGCACATATGGAAGGCAACAAATAGATGTTTCTCTCTCATTCTCTCTCTCTTTCTCCCTCCCTCCCACCCCCCTCTCTCTATCTCACCTGGGGCTCAGTGGTTGAGCATCGACCTATGAACCTGGAGGTCATGGTTCGATTCCTGGTCAGGGCACATGCCCCATTGATTGTGGGCTTGATCCCCAGTGGGGAGTGTGCAGGAGGCAGTCAATTGATGATTCTCTCATCATTGATTTTTCTATCTCTCTCCCTCTCCTTTCTTCTCTGAGGTCAATGAGATATATATATATATATATTTTAAAATGAAGGCAATAAAGCCCTAGCCAGTTTGGTTCAGTGGATAGAGCGCCAGCCTGTAGACCAAAGGGTCCCAGGTTCGATTCCAGTCAAGGTCACATACCTTGGTTGCAGGCTCCTCCCTGGCCCAGGCCCTGGTCAGGACTCATGCAGGAGGCAACCAGTCAATGTTTCTATCTCACATCGATGTTTCTCTCTGTCTTTCGCTTTCTCTTCCCTAAAAATCAGTGGGAAAATATCCTTGGGTGAGGATTAACAAAACAGGAAAAAAAAATGAAGGCAATAAATACTCAATTTATCATTTCCTAATTATTTTACCTGACTTTATTATCTTTTGTGCCATTGAGGTTATTTACATCTGTCAGAGCTGCCCAATGGAAAGTACTATATGATGGTATGCTACTGTACACTCCTTCCCACATCTGTATGCGACAAGTCAATGAAATCAGCCATGGCAGTAGTTTTCAAACCATGGAAATAGGCAATGAATCAGGGCGTTTTCCTCCAGAGAGCCAGTTGTCAAACATGTAACAGCCCTGACTGATCTGTCCAGAAATGGGCCTTGGTCCTGGTGCTCCTAAGTGAGGAGTACTGGCACCCTGGGGGTCGGTGCCCAGCTGTGAGCTCTGGGCCCCAGACCCAGCTTGACTCCCCTACCCCCTCAGGGCTTTGTACTCCTGCCCAAGACAGAGTGTGATGTGCGCGAAGTAGAGTTTGCCCGATGCCTGCGGCTTCGCCAGACCTCCCTGGAGCCTGTTGCCTTCCGGTTGCCCAGAGTCAGGGTGAGGATGGGGGCCCAGTATGCCAACACCCAGCCCCTTTCTGGAGCTTTGGGGCTTGAGTGGCCCTTCCCAAAACTGCCCCCCTCACTACTTTTTGGGGCACCTGTTCCCTTACCCTGCTGAGATTCTGAAACTCATAGAAACTCCAAACTGGAGCCCCTCCCCATGCATGGCAGTGTGCACTGGGCCTCTGGTCAGTGCTTCTGGGCAGCCTCTTCCTCCCTCCCTGCAGAAAGAATTCTTCCAGGATGATGTGTTCCCAGACACAGCCATGAGCTGGGAGCCCGTGCTCAGTGCCAAAGACTGGCTGGGAGGTGCTAACGGACAGCCCCGGCTTCTCAGCCTGCAGCCCCCTGGCATGACCCCAGGTCAGAAGAGGGACTGGGGTGGGTAGGCAGCAGGGAGTGGGTGGGGGTTAGAGAAAGGGGCAGAAGACAGATCCTCTGTCCCTGCTGGCATGCAGAAACCTCTGGTGCTCCTAAGGATGGGATGGCTGTGTCTCCAGGCTCAGTCTCTAAACCACTGGAGGGCAGGGTCCAGAGTCTATGTTGCCATCACAAGTCCCCACCCCCAATACATGCACACTCACATACTCACATACTCACATACTCCTGCTTGCACACAGCCTGGTGTTCAGGGCAGGCCTTATGAACAGAGGGTTGAGTAGTTGTTAATGCCACCTCTGGGGGTCTCTGCCACAGAATCCCCTAGGTGGCTGGTTCCAAAGGTTGGGCAAAGATCCCCCACCGAAGGGACTCTTATGCCTGATGCTTGTCCTTGCCCCGCCCCAGTGAGCCAGGCTCCCCGTGAAGCTCCTGTCCGGCGGGCCCCATCCTCAGCACTCTACCTGGAAGAAAAGTCAGACCAGCAAAAGAAGGAAGAGGTAGGCACAGGAGAGGGCTGGCCGTGGGGAGGGGATGGGGTCCCCTTAGTTGCCCTTCAGTTCTCTAGCCTGACCCACATTGGGCAAAGTAGAACAAAATGCCTCTTTCACAATCTTGATGGGGTTCAAAGTGGGGTCCGACATTCTTGGGGTCAGAGGTCCTCTTCCCTTCCCACCTCTTCTCCTGTCCACTCTCCTAGCTGCTGAGTGCCATGGTGGCAAAGCTAGGGAATCGCGAGGACCCGCTCCCCCAGGACTCCTTCGAAGGTGTGGACGAGGACGAGTGGGTGAGTGAATTAGTAGGCCTGGCATCCCATCCCTCCCTACTCACCCCTGCAGCATGTGCCACCTCCCTTCTCCACACCTTCTCAACTCCCACCCACTCTTTCCTTTATCTCCCCAGGACTAGTCTGCCAACCAAGCCACCACTGGCCTCACCTGCCGTTGCCACCTCCTAGAACCACCTAGTGCCCCTGTACACCTCATATCTTACCCTCAAACTGGAAGGCACCTTTTGGCTCTGGCATAACTCATCCCAGAAACCCTGGCTTTCTTTGGGCCTTGAGCACTTCCATCCCCTCCAGGCCTTGCTAAAACACCCATGGATTGTCTGCACCTCTGCTTTCTCTGGTACTGCCAACTTCTCAGCTGCCTGCTAGCATGTGGAGCCAGAGTCATGGGGGTGGAATGAGTGTGGGGGTCAGTAGCATGTCCCTGAGCAAGCCCTGGAATCCCGGTTTCCCTACTCGGACATGGGCTGCTTTCGCAGAGCACCTTCAGTTATTACATGCCACCTCATCTTGCCTGCTGACCCAATTCTGGTCAATGGCCTTTGGGGGCTGGCCCCCTGCCAGACCATTTGGAGCAGCACCAGCCTCAGGGGTCTGGGACAGTCACCCTGCTCCCCAGGCTTGAAGCCAGGAGAAGCAGGCATCACAGGCTGACGGCCTGTTAAGGGAGTGTGAGCCCCACAGGGGCTGGCCTGCACATGCCTGGGATATTTTCAGCAATTAAACTTTTTCTAAGCTTGCCACCTCTTGTGCTGCTGTGGTCTCTGGGATGGCTGGGAAGGGAAGGGGACAGGAGTTTAGGTGAGGGTTCCCTCTGGTCCCAGGCTCCATTTTGCTCCTGAGGCCGTTTCCAGCATGCTCGAAAGTGCATTCATTCATCCAACACAGAGGTATCCAACAATGCTCTGGATGGTAGATACTGTAAAACAGATGGGGGTGACATGAGCTTCTCAATGTACTTAGTATAGTCTTATTATGTAGGGGAGCCAGATTGTGTGCAAGAAAGCAAATAGCCATAAAGAAGATAAATGATGTTGAAGAGAGTGACTGGGATGCAGGCGAAAGAGTTTTTAGGGTCTGGGAAGGTGACATTTAAGAAGAGAGCTAAGACCCAAAAGATGAGAAGCCAGAGAGAGCCATGAAAATGTTTCAGACAAAGGGAAGGATAGCCTGGGTGCTGAGAGAAGAAAGAATTTGGAGAGTTGGATGAAAGGAAAGAAGGGCAGTGGTCCATAACATAGCACAAAGCAGCCTGTCTTTCATTCATTCAACACACACTTAGTGCCTTCCAGGTGCTGAACTTCCAGAGTGGAGTAAAGGGATAAAAGTTATCCACCAGGAATCCACATTCTAGTGGGAGGAAAGATTATAAACAAAAATAAAAATAAGTGAATAATATAATATGGTAAAAGATGATAATATAACCAAATTGCTTGCCACCACAAAAACCAAACTCATTAGACAGGTGCTGGTGAAAAGGGAAAGAGGTATCATTCAAGTGCTGGTCACGAGAGGAGATGGAGGACTGTTGTCACAAAGCCATCTCAACATCTCAGTGTAGGCAGGGTTGTTGTTTTTTGTTTTGGTGTTTGTTTGTTTTTAAATATGTTTTAATTGATTTTAGAGAAAGAGGAAGGAATAGGGAGAGAGAAATATTGATTACCTCCTGCACACCCCCCCACTGGGGATCAAGCCCACAACCCAGGTGCACTGGTAACTTCTTGGTGCATGGGATGACGCTCAACCAACTGAGCCACACTGGCCAGGGCCAGGCAGAGGCTTTTATAAGGAGGGAGAGGCAAAGCATAACAAAGAAATCAAGGGAAGGGAGTTGAAAAGTTCTCTCCTTGCAGTCCAGTCCATTCCAATAAGGACCTCAAAACTGGTCAAGTGATGGCCTAGTGTGTGTGTGTCATCCTGGTCTTCATCATCCTGGTTCTTTGTCCTTCTGGTTCTGTGTTTGAAGATCAGCAGAACTCCCAGACCTGGCCCTAGCAGGTTTGGCTCAGTGGGTAGAACGTCGGCCTGCAAACTGAAGAGTCCCAGTTTCGATTCTGGTCAAGGGCACATGCCCAGGTTGCGGGCTGGATCCCCAGTCGGGGGTGTGCAGGAGGTAGCCAGTCAATGATTCTCTCTCAACATTGATATTTCTATCTTTCTCTCCCTCTCCCTTCCTCTCTGAAAATCAATAAATACATATTTTTAAAAAGAATTTTTGAAAAAGTGAAAATTAAATTAAAAAAAAAAAAATCCCAGACCTAGGATGACTGAAGGTCAGAGTCTGTATCTTCTGAAGTTAGTTCCTAGGATTTTTGGGGTGGGTTACAATTTTTCATTGTTACAGTTCCCCACTGTCAATTTTTTTTCCATTTCCATGGAAGTTAGGGAGTTGTAGACAAAATATTTCAGAAAACTAGAAAAATTCAGGATCCAGTCTAGTTCATAAGTGAAAAAGAAAATTTCACAATTAACTGAACTAGAGTCTAATATTCATAACTGTGTTGAAATATATATTTTCTCCTAAAATCACCCTCATTTTTATCAAAGAGCCAAATTAAGACGAACTCATTTGCTATATTAAGTCCAGTTTCAATTTGGCCTGATGGTTTGCATAAACACAATAGGAATAGCAATTGATCGTATAGGCTTTTTAAATCTGCTTTGCTGGAATCTCACAAGAAAGTTTCCTCAGGACAAAGAAGCCAAGTCACACAGTTGCCATAAGGCTTTTCCTGCAACACCTATAGGTTTGGGTAAATTCCTCAAGTTCTTGAGGTCCCCAAAATGTCTCGAGGTTCTTTTCTTGCCATCTGCCAGGAAAGCAATCTGTCCCTTACCTGGAAAGACTGCCATGAACCATATATATAAGCAAGGTACCAGGCCATTTTTCCAAGGGGCTTTTATAGGCTTCAGAGTCAATCTTCATTCCTTAAAGCCTTTTTGCTGATATCCAGCGTCTAGGCTTGTCTTTCTCAAACTCGACATTCCAGTCAAAGTCTTGGTTAATAAAACAATAATTGGGAATTGGCTTTATGTGTCCTGTTATAAAAAAAATCAGATTTCTATTGGGTTCATACAAATAAACATATTGCCATGAAAATAATAATACTCATTAAGAGTTTTTAAATTCTGGAAGGATAAATAGGGAGAAAAATATAAATGCTTTAATATTGCTTATCAAGGTACAATTTAACAATTTGCTCTAAGAAAACAAATAAGTTTTTAAAAATCAGCAATATTGCCAACAGTCTTAATAAGAATAATAATTAGCTTCAGTTTATTCAGTCCCATAATTTTTGTTTATACTGATTATTTTCCAGTATTTCTATGAATCCAGTTATTCCTTAAGAGTTCTATAAATTTTAACAATATGATCTGAAACTTTACTGTCCAAAATTCATACATTGAAATAAGTTAGAAGATGTAACATTTTTGCAAATGCATCAGAGTAAAACAATGACTGTCTCTAAATGACAAAAAATACTTAAAATACCATGGTTATAGATCTGATTATAATGCAGTTTATTTTATAACAACATTTGAAGATAACACTCAGAATTACAAATGAAAGTATATCAGACTAAGAAATCAATTAATTTGTTCCCCACTGTCAATTGTACCTGGGTTTCCTGTGTGGAAATTACAGTTGGTTTTGAAAAATATAAGGGAGCTTCCTGGCCTTTTCACTTATTAAAATGATCATTCCCCGTCATCAGGGCATATGCCCACGTTTCAGGCTCAATCCCCCAGTGGGGGATGTGCAGGAGGCAGCCAATCAGTGATTTTCTCATCACTGATGTTTCTATCTCTCCCACTCTCTTCCTCTCTGAAATCAATAAAAATATTTTTTCAAAAAAGAATGGAGGTTTTAGCCAGACACAACAGGCCACATATAATATGATACCATTTACATGAAACTTCCAAAACACAAGTCCACCGAGACAGAATAGATTCGTGGTCACCAAGGGTAGGGGGAAATGGGCAGTGACTGCTAATGGTGAGGTTTTTTGGGGGGGGTGGGCGGGGAGGGTGGATGATGAAAATGTTCTGGAGCTTGTAAATGTGAATATACTAAAAAGCATTGGCCCTAGCCAGTTTGGCTCAGCTGATAGAGCCTTGGCATGCGGAGAGAAGGGTCCCGGGTTCAATTCCGGTCAAGAGCATGTGCCTCGGTTGCAGGCTCCTTCTGGGCCCTGGTTGGTGCGAGTGCAGGAGGCAGCCAATGTGTTTCTCTCACATCGATGTTTCTCTGTCTTTCCCTCTCTCTTCCACTCTCTCTAAAAATCAATGGGAAAATATCCTCCGGTGAGGATTAAGAAAAAATAAAAAGCATTGAATTGTACATTTAAAAAAGATGAATTGTAGCCCTAGCCGGTTTGGCTAAGTGGATAGAGCATCGGTCTGCAGACTGAAGGGTCCCAGGTTCGATTCTGGTCAAGGGCAAATGCCTGGGTTGCAGGCTCTATCCCCAGTAGGGGTTGTGCAGAAAGCAGCCAATCAGTGATTCTTGATGTTTCTATCTTTTCCTTCCTCTCTAAAAATCAATAAAAAAATATATTTTTAAAAAGATGAATTGGCCCTGGCTGGTTTGGCTCAGTGGATACAGTGTCGACCTGTGGACTGAAGGGTCCCGGGTTCGATTCCGGTCAAGGGCACAGGCCCCGGTTCTGGGCTGGGTCCCCAGTGGGGGTCCTGCCCATCAGTGATTCTCTCTCATCATTGTTGTTTCTATCTCTCTCTCTTCCTCTCTGAAATCAATAAAAATATATATTTAAAAAAGATGAATTGTATATGTGAATTATATCTCAATAAATCAGTTATTAAAAAACGGCCTCATTGAGAAGGTGACATTTGAGCAAAGAATTGAAGGAGGGAATGAGCCCTATTTTGAAGTTTTCTCTTTTCTTAAATATTTGTGAGAACTTGGTATCAAACTCCTTATGTTCGGGTGATGTGTATTTATTGCATATCTTTTAGTACCACATATTTTGGCAAAATCAAGGGAAAAAATTGGCCCACTTCTGACCCATGTATTGGGTGACTCCTAGCGCCCCGGGATAAGCTCGGGGTCCCAGAGGGTCCTGGGACCGCCCATCACCCGCGCCTGATCACCTCCGGAGCCCAGCGCGACGCAGGACCCGCCCCCAACTTCGCCCAGGTCTCCTGCGTAACCACTGACACTCCGCCCCTCTGGATCCAGGCTACGCGCATGCCCAACGTGGCGTCGCGCACGCGCTCTCCGTAGCTCTCTTCGACCTTTGACCTGCCGGCCGCCCTTGAGCCGGGGCCGCGAGGCGTGGAAGACGGAGCCCGCGCCCCCGAGGCAGAGCAGCTGCCATGGTGAGGCCTGAGTCGGGGGCTGCCTGGGGTGGGAGGGGGGAGGAGGCCATTTCGGGGCGAGGGCGGCGAGTTCCCCTTACGTGCCCGGCGGGAAGCGGGGCCAAGGGCGTCGCACCTGGGGGTACCTAGGCGGGCGCTGGCGGCCTCGGAGCCGGGGAGAGCCGACTGGCTGGAAGGCAGGGCTCCCGCGGACGCGATGGCCGTGCACCAGCCCATGTGCGAGCAGCCGGAGGCGGAGCTGAGCCCGGCACGCGAGCCCCCGCTCTGTCCTGGACTAGTTGTTGGTGCGGTCCTGCTAGTGTCCCCACTTGGAAGCTGGCGAAACGGCTCCGAGACTTTCACAATAAAGTGGGAGAACTGGCTGGGGCTTGAACCAGGCCCTGCGACGCTGAAAACGGTGTTTCTGCGGCACCATTGGCACCTGGAGCCGGTCCACACACCTGGGCCACGCCGGCTGCGTCGGGGCACTTGGGACCCCCTTAAAAATGCAGGGTTCTACTCAGTTGTTTACAGCGTCGTCCCCATACCAGTGAATGCACGAATGGGTGGAACAACAAATCTCTCCCTCTTCCTCTCTCTCTGAAATCAGTAAATTAAAAAATGTATACTTAAAAAAAATACAGGGTCCTGAGCTCTGCCCCGTCTCAAAGCGATTGATGCAGGGTTTGAGGAAACACTTCTTAACTGAAAGTGGTAAGAATAACAGAAGAGCTTACAAGTGCCAGCCCCTGCGCTGAGGCTTTAAGTAGATTTTCATGGAATTCTTTCTTTTTCTTTTTGATTTTTATGTAATTCTTAAAGAAGTCGGTGCTTCTCACTGTCCCCATTTCACAAGAGAAGGAACCTGAAGCTCTGCATGTTTGACTCCTCCAGGGTCACTCATCCCACGAGTGTCTGAGATGGCACCTCTCCTTCTGTGTCCTAAGACTTGCTGTTTCCCATCACATGATTCCTGCTTTGTAATGGTCACTGCCATTTGTTGGGGCCCTATGATGAGCCCTCGCTCCCACATGTAACTCTGAGCCACCCTCAAGGGCTGAGTAAAATGTGGCTCTGGAGGAGTTTGTATCCTATAGGAGAAGGTAGGCCAGTCTGTCAATTAAGACAACTCGATAAGATATTAATAGGACAAGAACAAGTGCTATGGGAAGGTAGAAATGGGAGGAGACCGGGAAGGTTTCACTTGGGTGGGGGTCACGTGACTAGGTCTTGAAGGATGTTGGATTTTGACAGTATTGGAGTGGAAGGGAGGATATTCAAGGTTATGGGTACGGAGTTTTTTTTGGGGGGGGGGGTGATGAAAATGTTTTGGAACTAGTGATGATGGTCACACAACTCTAAATACACTAGAAAGCACTGAATTGCCCACTTCAGAAGAATCACTTATGCGGTGTGTGAATTCAGAGCTGCAGAGGTTTCAGGTAAAGAAGTAGAGGGGCTGATGTAGTAGGAGTAGAGTGATGTGAGAGAGTGAGGGAAGAGAAACCAGGGAAGTCATTTGTACCTGGACCGAACTGGAGAGTGGACTGAATTTGCAGGCGGTGTTGGTGGAGAGTTGTGTGTATTGTCAGGGGAGGCTAGAGCCCTCCTTCAGCAGAGGGTGGGGGGGGCATTTGGAAATTCTGTCTGGGGACTTAGAGATTATGAGACTTCAGTTTGCCCAAAGCAGAGCTGACGGTGTCTTGGTTAAATGTCACATTCATTCAAATATGTATCAGGCACCTGCTGCGCCAGCCACAGGCCAGGCCCACACATACCATGGTAAATTGGACAGTTGTGGTCTTGACCTCCCTCCTGCTTAGTTGTGATACCAACAGCTGTTTGCAGGGGCCCTGTATGAACAGAGCCCCTTCCTATCTCAGTGCATCCTTGAAAGAAAGGGGTGAATCTCAGTGGCTGTCTCTGCCCACCAGCCTGAGGGCCTGGAACTGTTCCTTGAAGGAAACATTGCACATGGGTTTGTCTGAAAGCCAGGCTCCCTTGTTGATGCACTTGATTTGGGATAAACCACATTCCTGAGTGCTCTCCCACCCCCAGCTGCGGGCCTTTGGTCCTGCATTAGGCCAGGATGCTTCCCGGGTGAGAAAGCATGTGTGCTGTCCACAGTGGGTCCCAGGCTCGGAATCCTGGCTCTGACCTCTGCTCCTTAACTGTCAGCTTCGCCTGAAGTTGGATGCTGTGTCAGCCAATTGCTCTGGCCCAGGGTCTTCAGGCCCAAATGTCAGTCTGTGGACTATGGGCTTTCTGAGAGAGGCCTCAGCCAGTGGCTGTCTTCATCACCTGTGGTAGCTATAGTTGGCAGAACTCTGCTTCCCCATCCATCTTCAGCTCTGAGCGTAGTTGAATCACAATTGGTGCTTAGCAGGTGTCTGGGTCTTGAATAGATGGATGAGAGACTTGGCTATACCTCTGATCTCTAGATTATTCAACACCAAGTACGACCTGGTCCAGAAGCAAAGGCAGCTGTTGAGTTGCTCTGGACCTGCCACTGTCTGTCTGTCCTCTTGGTCTTATGTGCATTGCCTCCTGAGGGTCTTACAGCTCTCCTGTGAGGAAGGTATTATTCTCCCCATTTTGCAGATAAGAAAACAAATTCAGCCCTGGTTGGATAGCTCCTTCGGTTAGAGCAGTGGTCGACAAACTCATTAGTCAACCGAGCCAAATGTCAACAGTACAACGATTGAAATTTCTTTTGAGAGCCAAATTTTTTTAAACTTAAACTATATAGGTAGGTACAATGTTATTAACTTAATTAGGGTACTCCTAAGCTGGCCTTTGCTAAAAACGTCCTCAGTCTGATTGAGGTACGTTCGCTGAGGTCGACTCCTTCCAACTCTCCCATCCACACTCGTCTTGTATACTTGTTTCGTCTATCTCCTTTCTGAAAACTGACTTCTGCGCATGGGCCACGAAGTTTCAATTGCACTGTACGTGCGCGCCCACACGTGGTATTTTATGGAAGAGCCACACTCAAGGGGCCAAAGAGCCGCATGTGGCTCGCGAACCGCGGTTTGCCGACCACTGGGTTAGAGCATTGTCCTGAAACGCCAAGGTTGTGGGTTCAAATCCCCGGTCAGGACACATACAAGAATCAACCAATGAATATGTAAATAAGTGGAACAGCAAAGTGATGTTTATCTCTCTTCCTGACCCCTCCCTTCACTTCTCTCTAAAATCAATAAGTAAACAGAAAAAAAATTCAGAGAGGTTGAGTAATTTGCCCAGCGCCATACAACTAACAAGAAGCAAAGCTGGGGCCTGGCTGGCGTGGCTCAGTGGTTGGGTGTCGACCTATGAACCAGAAGATCAAGATTTGATTCCCAGTCAGGGCACATGCCTGGGTTGCAAGCTCAATCCTCAGTTGGGGATGTGCATGAGGCAGCCAGTCGATTATTCTCTTTCATCATTAATGTTTCTCTTTTCCTCTCCCTTCCTCTCTGAAATTGATACAAATATATTTAAAAAAAAAAAAAAAAGAAGCAAAGCTGGGGATTCCAGGTTATGTCAGCCCAGCTCCAAAGCAGCATTCTCACTGTGCTTTCACATTGCTTCTGAGGTCCCTGGCTTTTTGCAGCCTTCTCCCCTGAGTAACTAGAGAATCTATGAAATCAGCTGCTTTATTGGGAGAAGCTTTGTTACTCCATAGTGACTGGCCATTGTCAAGTTTTGTTAATAGTAATAAATGAAAACCAACATTTATTGATCACCTACTGTGTCATCAGGCTCTGTATCAGGCACTTTACACACATTACCTCATTTAATCCTTATGGCAGTCCCATTGTTGGTGAGGAATCGGAGGCTCAGGGAGGTTGAGAACTTGTCCAGGGCACACAGCTGGGATTTGCACACGGGTAATCCCAAAGCTTGCCTGTGTAACCACTAGATCACACGGCCTCCCCTGGGAGTTGGCTCTCCCGGGAACCTTGTAGTCTAATTCGGCTGACCAGGCAGCTCCCTTAGCTACTGGGAAACTGCAGAACAGCCCAACCTTCCTTGCAGCCACAGAGCTCTGGCAGCTGGAACCATGGAGCCACCATGCCACTTTGGTTTGAAGCCTAGAGGGGATGGTAGGGGGAATTGCCCATTACAGCCTTGTTCTTAACATTCATTTTTTTTAGCAACAGTTACTACCCTGGGCAGAGTACAAGGTGGTACAATGGTGTTGCACTCAGGCATGTGCCAGCAAAGGAGGGTATGTTCTGAAGGTTGAAGGTGCCAGGCCAAGGAAACCCTCTGGAGTCACCTAGTGGCCTGTCAGCTCTCTCTGTCACTCAGACCGGACCAGCAATTCATCCCAGAGCCTCCTGTCCCACTTGAGAGTGGCTTTAGGTGGGGTTGGGGAGTCAGGTGAGGCTTCCCACCCAGTCAATACCATGTCCATTGTTTGTCTTCACACCTGCAAGGCAGCTGGCTGGAGTCCTGATCATAGGAGTCTCCACTGAGCTTTGGTTTCTGGTGTGAAATACAGGGCTTATGAAATTTCCACCCACTCGTGAAGTCCAAAACCACTTCCATTTATTAATTCCTGACAATGGCCCAGAATTACTAGGGAAGGGCAGGTTCAAGGGAGGCCAGTTCTGGAGTCTGGATTCCACTGGAATCTGACAAGACCCTCTGGCCTCTGGGTTGGGTCCTTGCTCCTTGTCAGGTTGCTTTGTTGCCCTTCCTGCAGATCCCAGAACCCTGTATGAGATGGGCAACCTAGGGATGCCATGGCTGATAGCACTGGCTTTGGGATCCTTGCCCACCTTCCCCTGAGTACTAGCTGTGTGTCCTTGGGCTGGTCTCTAAATACCTCTGTGCTTTAGTGTCTTTTTTTGTTTTGTTCTTTTTGTGTTATTTTTTATGTCTCAGTGTCTTGAGTTGTTAGGGTTAAATGGCACAATAGCCCTAGCCGGTTTGGCTCAGTGGATAGAGCTTGGGCCTGCGGACTGAAGGGTCCCAGGTTTGATTCCAGTCAAGGGCATATGCCCGGGTTGTGGGCTCGATCCCTAGTAGGGGGCGTGCAGGAGGCAACTAACCAATGATTCTCATCATTGATGTTTCTATCGTTCTCTCCCTCTCCCTTTGTCTCTTAAATCAATAAAAATATTTGTTAAAAATAAAAAATAAATAGCACAATAAACAGAATGTGTTTGGCGTGGTGCCTGTCACTCTTGCTTAGATTACTTGCTTAGATACTTGTTGACTGATAGGAAATCTAAAGACAGAAAAGTACAAAGAACAAGGGAAACCACTTGGATGTGCCCCATGAACAGTGTTGACCTGCAGTGAGCATTCTCCAGGTGTCCTCTACCAAGTTTGTACCATCTCTCACACACAGTCATTTTCACATGGGCAGGCTATATGTAATCTCTGTTCACTGTAAGATCTGCACATTTGCCCATCTCAGCTGCCTTCCTGGTCCCCTAGGCTTTTGGCTGCTACCTGGACATTTCTTATGCTTTCTCCCAGTTTTGGCTCCCCGTGGTCCCTCGGCCTAGGAAGCCCCAGTATCCCCATCATAATTCTACCTGCCCTTCAAAACCCATCCCAGTAGAAATACTATTGTCTTCTAGTAGCTCCATCTCATTCCTGGGTTTCCATCCATGCCTCTGGTCACGTGCTTAATGAGACTCCCCACTTGCCTCTGTGGTGCATGGACCCCTGTGGTCTCAGGGTGGGACACTGCCTCGGAGGATTTCCCTGCAAGGCCTGGAGGTGTGGGAGCTCCAAGGACAGGGGCCCCTGCGTCTTATTTTATTTTATTGATTTGATTGAGTTGAGGGGGGAGGGGGGAGGGGGGAGGGGGAGGTGAGAGAGAAATTGATTTGTTGTTCCATTTATTTATGTATTCATTGGTTGACCCCTGTCTGTATGTGCCCTGACCAGGAATTGAACCCACAACCTTGGAGTATAGGAACAACACTCTAACCAACTGAGCAACTCAGCCAGGGTTGGGCCCGTGTATCTTTGTAGTCTAAATGTTGCCTCTCAGTGAGTGAGTGAGCCGGTGGAGGAATACGTAACAGCCCTGCGCTCCCTCATTACTTCGTCCTTGATGTGTTTGTCTAAATGCCTGCCTCATGGCCTTTCCCTCCTGGAAGGTACAGAGTTTTTGCTGTGTTGTGTTGAGTGGAGTACACTTGAATAGTGTTGGGAAAATTAGAATGTCACCAGTAGAATGAAGGTTGGACCAGCCAGAACTAGGGCCGGTCCCAGAAACACAGAAAGTGCCCTCGTTGGCCTAGATGCCAAAGTGAGTTAGTGGGTGAGTCTGGGACTGGCCCTAGTTCTGGCTCCTGGCCACAGTATTATTCCTGAAGCCAGTGGCTTCTGTGCCCTGCAGCCACTTTGCCTTGGCTGCTATCTGCCTCTTCCAGAGGCCAAGGGAGAAGCCAAGTGGTGTGCCTCTGGGGACTTGGTCAGGTTTACCCCCTCACCTACTACCTCATGAACGCCTGAAGCCACCCAAAGTAGCTTTTCATTAGAAAAGGCCTGTGGCTGCCGTTTTGTGTTTTATTACCTCAACTTTCTGGGGGCCACTCAGCAGCCATTTCCAGGGTGCCACCTTTGGGGGCTGCAGCCTGCTAACCAAATGCCTGCTTTGCCAACAGGCCAAGTACCTGGCCCAGATCATTGTGATGGGGGCGCAGGTGGTGGGCAGAGCCTTTGCCCGGGCCCTGCGGCAGGAATTTGCAGGTAAGCTTGACCCCTGTCTCCCCCTGGGGTGGGAGCTCCTGCCCAGGTCAGACTTTCCCCATAGCAATGGGCCCTGCATGCTGGGCCAGTTGTGAATGCAGGATTTCTGTGGGTTGGGGTTCTGGCAGCTTGGGTAGCCTGGGGCACTTCCCATGGTTGGGGGCAATGATGGACTGTGAAGCATTCCCATAAGAGAGAGACCTGGTTGACAGGAGCATACAGGCAGGAGTTGGCAAACTGGCCTACCTAGCCATTTGCTTTTGTAGATAAAGTTTTATTGGAACACAGCTATACCCTCTGGCTGCTTTTAAGACAGAGTCCAACACGGACTAATTGGCCTGCAAAGCCCTCTGATCCCTTAAGTAAAAGTGTATGGGCTTCTGAATCTAGGGTCATTGAAAAGGAAGTGGTCACCGGAGGCAGCCTGCTTTGGTGTCCTAGGTAACCAGTGGGCAGAGCTATTGCTGCCTCCTCTTGCCACAACTTCGCTCTGCTCCCCTTAGCCTAAAGATCCCCAACTTTCTAAGTGCCCAGATGAGGGCGCAGTAGAGAGAAGAGGGACAGGGTAATCTTTGCGGTCTAGGCTGGGGACTAGGCTCCAGGTTTGGTGACTAGACCCTGCCCCCTAGTGGAGCAAATCTGTCCTCACTTCAATACCCTCCAACACTACCCCCCCCCCCCCCCAAAAAAAAAAGAAACCACTCCTGGAGAAATGCCCTCTGGCCACTTCTGCCTCCATGTGTCACTTGCCAGGGGTGAGCCACCTACATGGAAGGCCAGGTGAGCTCTGGGCTGCTGAGGGTTGAGCACTAACCCACATGTTCACACAGCCAGCCGGGCAGCAGCTGATGCCCGGGGACGTGCTGGACACCAGTCTGCAGCCGCCTCTAACCTCTCCGGCCTCAGCCTCCAGGAGGCACAGCAGATTCTCAATGTCTCCAAACTGAACCCCGAGGAGATCCAGAAGGTGAGGCCACTGGGCTTGATCTGAGACAAGCAGACCAGAAAGGGGGGTGGGGGTGGGGGGCAGACCAGCAGCGTGGGTAAGAGTAAAGGAGGCCTGGCAGGAAGGGGTAGGGTAGATTTGGGGTACAGCCAGCTGGGACTCCGACTTGTGGGAGCCAGTGTCCCTTGTTAGTTTTTAGGCCCAAGGGAGGCAGTAGCAGGGGCATTGAGCAGTTGGTAGCAGCCAAACCCCTCCCTCCGTGGGTACCTGTTCACCTTTCTGCCCCTTAGTGGTTGTAGTGGCTTCCTGTGTGGCATTTCAGGCATGCAGGGCGGAGGGATCGAGCCCTTTTGCTTTCCTTCTTTGTCATCTCCTAGCTTCCCCCGCCTCTGTAACCCAGAGACTGCACACCTCTCACCGTCTCCCCTCCTCTGCAGAAGTACGAACACCTATTCAAGGTGAATGATAAATCTGTGGGCGGCTCCTTCTACCTGCAGTCAAAGGTGAGTAGTGTTTGCTGCTGGGAGGAGGGCAAGCCATGTTCCAGGTAGTTCAGGGCTTGGCAGGTAGAAAGATGTGTGGGCCTTTCCCTGGTGCCCCAACCTCAGGGAGACCCCCTAAACTGTCACTCCTTTTGGCTGCCTCAGCTGTTGGGTTCTGTCAGGCTAAGCCCTGCATCAGCCTGGACAGTGGCCCTCCCAACAGCCATGACTTTGAGGGAAGAGGACCATTAGCTGGTGGATTGCTAGAAGCAGCTTCAGATCCCATATGACAGTCCACATGCCCTGGGCTGTCTCCTTGTAGGGGGAAGTCCCCAGGCCACCTTTCCCACCACAGGCACTAGACCTGCCTCCTGCCGTCCGGGACTCACAGCTGGAATTGGACCATCTTGTGCAGGCCACCCTACCTAGCTGTTTGTAACTCCTTCCCCAGGTGGTCCGAGCGAAGGAGCGCCTTGAGGAGGAGCTCCGAATCCAGGCCCAGGAGGACAGAGAGAAAGAGAAGAGGCCACAAACGTGACCACTGGCTCTTCCCACCCCCCCTTCCACCTCTAATTTATAGCTCGTTAATAAATGTCTTTTCCGCATTTCTCAATTGCACGTCCAGATTCCAGAAAACAGACTGCTCTTCCTGCCAGCCATGGGCTGGTGGGAGAAGGGCAAGGGGCTGGGTGGGTAAGTTTGGCAAGAAGCCAGGCAGCCTACCCACCTGGCCCGGCCTGCCCGTGGAGAGCCAGCCAAGTTCTGTTATGTACTGGACACAGCCACTCCTGCTGTCAGTGCCAGCACCAGGTCCCTTCTATAGTATGACCATCCTTGGATCTGCCGCTGCCCTTCTCACCTGGGGACAGAGCCCTGGGCACCCAAGCTCTGTCACAGAGCACCTCTCCACACTGAGTTTGACTCTAGCATCTCAGTGATTGGGGCCAATGCTCCATGTACAGCTGGGGAAGAGAAGCCTCTCGTTGCACGGAGGCCCTGGAGCTGGGTCTTCCTAAGGGCTAAGCCACTTACCAAAGCCACCGCAGGTACTGCAGGACAAGCAGCTAAGCCTGTGCGCTTTGTCTGGAATCTTGCTTTTCAGCTCCTAGCACTCCTGCCCTTCCAGCTCCCAGCAGAATGTTGAGGTGATGGCACCCACAGGGTTAGGAGGAAACCCCAGAACGGCCTCTGGGTGCCGCAGGCTGGAGTGGGTGACCTTAGAGCCAGACACAGGACAGTTGGAAGTGATCTCTTGTTGGGTGGCCCAGCTTCTGGCACATCCACAACAGAAACCATCTTTGCAACTCACTTTTATTGTTTCTTTATAAACTTCCTCTCACATGGAGGAATATATTGTTATAGTCATTAGCTTATCTTTTTTTTTTTCTTTTTACTCTATGCTAACAGCAGTGGAGCCAAGAGGAGGAAAAACATAAGCTACGATAGAAAGGCACTTAGAACCTGTTAAAATACTGATATCCTGGAATGTGCAACAACAAACCAACAACAACACATATACCAGCTCTCTTGAGCCTGGTCTATCACTGAGTCACATGCTGAGCTAATGTCATCTTCCAGTGCCCTGTTCCTCTGCTCCCTGGGCTTCAACTGCAAACCCAAACCCCTCATCCCCCAACTGGGGACTTAAAGGGCCTGGGGCCCTTCATGGGGTGGGGATGCCTGGGTCCTGGATGAAGCCTGAAGGAGACCAGCTCCTTCCTGTTCTGCTCACAGCCCCTTCGAGAGGCAGAGCCAGCACTGCCAGGCCCTGTTAGGGCGGGCTGGGTCAGGGTGACCCCTCTAGGACAGAAGGGCAGTCCAGAAAAGGGTAGGGGTCAGCAGAGCTGCTGAGGAACAGTAGGGGGACTCTGGAACTGCAGGGCTACTACGGACCCCACTGCTGTCCTGCAGCTCCCTTGTTCTGTCAGGGAAAGGGAAGGGTTGCTCACTGATGCCAAGGACTGGGCAGGCCTGGAGCCAAAGCTCCTGTGCCTAGACCAGTGCCTCGGCACAGTGAGGGTTCAGGGTGGGGAAAGCACTTGCTGCATCCCCAGGGCCTGGTGGGAGAGCCCATTCCCTAGGGTCAGGTAGTGAGTGGGCACCTGGAACACCAGCATCCTTGGCTTATTCTGGCCCCTGGGATTTAAAAAAAAAAAAGTCTAGGACAGCCAAAACCGGTTTGGCTCAGTGGATAGAGCGTCGGCCTGCGGACTGAAGGGTCCCAGGTTCGATTCCGGTCAAGGGCATGTACCTGGGGTTGCGGGCACATCCCCAGTGGGGAGTGTGCAGGAGGCAGCTGATCGACGTTTCTCTCTCATCGATGTTTCTAACTCTCTATCTCTCTCCCTTCCTCTCTGTAGAACACCAGCATCCTTGGCTTATTCTGGCCCCTGGGATTTAAAAAAAAAAAAGTCTAGGACAGAGGCTCAGATGGAAGAAGCCAGAGGAAACAGCATATCTTAAGTCCAGGCTTCCACCAACTTCCCCCTCCCAGGTGGAGGGACTGGGCCTCCCATAGGCAGTCTTGACTGCTTCACCACCCCCCAAGCCCAAGGCCTCAGTCCATGGCCTCTGGAAAGCTCCTGTGCCCAGCACTGGCCTGTAGCCCTCCCTTACCTGTGTGCTGGCTGTGACTTGGCACCCCAGAATGAGAACTGTCCCAAGGTGGGGTCATCCCCAGCCAGCTTCCAGCCTCCTATCAGCCTGCAGGTGTCTGCAGCCCCAAGTGCAAGAGGGACACTGCCCAGGCCAGGCCCACCCCACCTGTTCCCTGAGCCAGGCCTGCCCGAGGTCCTGGCACCTCCCTTCCCCACACCCCAAGGCTCCCTACAAGGTGGAGGGGGGAGGCCAGTGGTAAAGAGGCAGCTGAGTGGTCAGCTGTTCCCTCGTTTCAGAGAGCACCGTCCAAACCAGAGAGGGGCTGCTTCGGGTAGGTCGGTAGGTGATGAGGGGCAGTGGGCCGAGCAGGCCTCCCTCTCTGAGCAGGAGGCACCTTGTCATAAGGATAAGGTGGCTCTTCCTGTGGCTTTGCAGGGGCCTGCGTCTGTCTTCTCTCCCTCTGGAGGGTGGGCCAGAGGGAAAGGGGTCCAAGGAGCCCCCGAGCGGGAGCCTGGTGAAATCAGGCAGGATGGGTAGGGGCCTCAATCCTGGGCTCCTCGTCACAGCTTACCACATGAAGGGGTGCGGAAGCCCTGGGCCAGCAGAGGGGGCAGATGCCACCCCACCTGCCCCCACTGCTGGGATGTGGCTGGCAAGTGACAAGGTAGGGAGGGAGGGTGACCTGTCCAGGTTGGCCACTGGGTGAGGGAGGCACCAGGGTGGAGGACAGGGCCAGGAGACTGAGGGCCAGAGGTGAGCAAGGCCTCAGCACTCAGGGGCTCAGGTCTCTCTGGCGAGTAGGCAGTTCCTCCTTTGGGAGCCTGGGACACCAGCAATGACCTAGCACCATCCTTGCCACCCAGCTTGTCTGGGGCTGGGGCTGGGGCTGCCAGGGGAACACAGCCAACCAGGCCCTGGGGGCAGGACATTATTGCTATTTCGCAGAAAAGTTTCCGTTCGTCGGGGCAGGGCTGGGAGCTTCGGGTCGTCGTCCCTGGGATGAGTTCAATTCACCACAGCTGGTTTGAGCAGCACTGAGCCAGGCGGGATGACCACCCAGCCAGGGGCCAGGGCCTCTGGGCTGCTGGCCGCCGAATTGACGCCTGTGGACAGGTCCAGCACGGTGCCTGGCAGCAGGGGGAGTCCTTCTGGGCTGGGCCGGGAGCGGCCACTCTCAGTCCTTTCCAGGGGGGTCTTGCGGCCCTCCAGGCCAAGGGCCCTGACTGGCACTGCCCCACGCCCCTTCTCCCCCTCGGCCTTGCCACCCGTGGAGCCAGCCAGGAGGGAGACCACAGGCAGGCCCAGTCCACCAACCCCAAAGGGTGAGGGCATCAGTGGGTTCTTGGCCAGATTGAGGGGCAGGACAGGGCCTGGCAGCTCATGGCCCATGCCCGCCCCACTCCCCCCACCCCCACCATTGCCACAGGCCAGGGCACTGAGGTCAAGGGGGCCGGGGGCCAGAGGCAGGGGCAGGCCGGGCAGGCCAGGGCCTCCGAAGAGGGCAGCTGGGTTGGGGATAATGATCTGGGCCCCACTGACATAGGGGCTGCCGTCGGGGGCAGGCAGTGGTGGTTTGGGGGGTGGGCGCAGTTGTAGGAGCTCCTGCTGCTCATGGGACACGAAGTGGCCATGGGCCTTGATGTGCTTGCGCAGCGAGCTGGGGTCCGTGTAGCGCTTGTGGCAGCCAGGCATCTTGCAGTAGTAGGGCTTGTCCACGTAGTGGGTTCGAGTGTGCTTGAAGCGGTCACTTGAGTTGGAGTAGCGCTTGTTGCAGCCCTCATATGGGCAGACGTAGGGTTTCTCACCTGCGAGTGGGGCTGGTGTGAGAGGTCTCCCAGCCCAGTGTCCTGCCCGCACCTACTACCTACTTGGCAGACCCCAGACCAAGTTGTCCTTGAAAGTACAGACTCCCATTTGAGGGGCGGTGTCCTCAGCACCTGGCATGAGATGTGACTCTAGGTAGAGGCAGCAAGGCACAGCCACTGAACAGCCAGCCTGGTTACCCTCAGAACCCCTGTGCACTGATTGTGTGCCCTTGGCCTTAGTGCTATGCTTCAAATTGCAGGTGACAACAGCCACGTCAATAAGAGAACTGATAAACCTGATAACAGACTTCCATAAAGCCCCTACTAGAGGCAAGCCCACAGTGAGCACTGCATGAATGCCGACTGCCCTTTATGCAGCCTTTACTCAGCAGAATGGCTCCAGATTTACTAAACGTCTGCTCCCTCACTGACCAGGATGGAGCCACGTGAGGCTATGGGCCTTTGAAGTGTGGCCACTCCAAATTGAGATGTGCGGTGAGTGTAAAATACATACCAGATTCTGCAGACTTCAAACGAAATGAAGATTTTCAGTGTCTCATTGATATATTTTTAATTTTGAAATGATAATGCTTTGGACATAATTGGGTTCCAGAAAATATATGATTACAGTTCATTTCACCTATTTCTCTGTACTTCACGGCAGCAATTAGGAATTTTAAAATCAGGTGTGTGGCTCTGTTGGCCAGTGCTGGCCCTACTGTGTGCTGGCGTATGGTAAGGAGCAAAGCAGACATATTGAATGCAGTCGCAGGTGGCATGAGTCAGACAATCTTACGAACAACAATGCCGAGTGTGGCGGGAAGACCTGTCTGTGCTCCGGTTTATTGAGGGTCTCACCTACAGGAGAGGCTTCCCCCAGCAAGTGGAGCTCGAAAAGGGACCATCAACAATGGGATGCATCCCTGTCTCTTGGGTGCCCGTGGATAGCCAGGCGCCTGCCCAGCTGCTACCCTCCAGCACCCCCTCTCACCTGTATGTGACCGGTTGTGGATTTTCAGGTTCTCCAGGCGGGAGAAGCTCTTGCTACAGGTGGGGCAGCGGTGCGGCTTCTCATTGGTGTGTGTGCGGATATGGATGAGCATCTTGTACCTGCTCCAGGGAGGGCATAGAGCACAGCTCAGCTCAGTGGACACCCGTGCCCCCTCCCTCCTGCCAGCTCTCGCCCTTCCTCACCTGGCATTGAAGCCTCGACCGTGACGGGCGCAGCCTTCCCAGTGGCAGCAGTACCCCGCATCCTTCTCTGGCTTGACATGGTAATCATTAACATGATCCACCAAATCTTGCAGGAGCTCGAAGAGCTGGTTACACTGTGGGGCCAGGGAGGGTTCTGAGCCCATGTGAGGCCACCTGCCCCAGGCCCTGTCCCACTCTTCCTGGCCCCCACTCACCTTGGCCCAACGACAAACCAGCTGCTTGGGCAGGGGTAGCTCTGGCGAGAGGCACTTGTCCTTCGGGGGGGTGAGGAAGGAGGAAGCAGGCAGATGCAGGGCTCCCCCCGAGCCCAGAGGCAGGAAGAACTGGAAGGAGCTGGGGACACTGTCCAGGTAGCGCAGCGGCTGGAAATCCTGGGAGGAGAGGGCGAGGGGCAGAGGTGGTCAGTGCCCCGTGGGGCCAGCAGGCCCAGACCCCTTCTGTCTCCTATAGCAAGTTGAGTTGTCCCCACAATATGTCCTAGTCCTAACCCCCGGTACCTGTGTGACCTCATTTGAAAATAAGATCTTTGTAGATGTGATCAAGTTAGAAGTGTGGTCTAGACAGGGTGAGAGGGGGGGATTCCTAAATCCAGTGACCGCTCTTCATAAGAGAAAGAAGGAGATTTGGATAGAGACACACATAGAGGGAAAGAGGCCATGTGACAACAGACAGAGATTGGAGTGATGTAGTTCAAAACCCACACCTCCTCCTTACCGGGGCAGTAGGGACTGTGGGCAGGTCACCGTTGCCTTGGCGCTCGGGGGACAGCGAGCTGCTGCCATTGGGGGAGTCCAGTCCCGATGATGGTGACAAGCTGAGGTCTACAAGTGGGGCCGCTGAAAAGCGTCCCTCCACCTTCTCAGGGAACTTGGGGTTCAGTAGGAAGCCTAAAAGAGAAGCACAATTCAGGGGTGCTGGAGTCAGGAGTCCTGGTGGGCTAGGCCCTCCCACCTCTGAATCCTAAGCCATGACCCTGGAAGCAAACCCCAGGCACGCCACACCCCCTGACCACCTGGGACCCCAGGTATCTGAGCAACAGCCTATATAACTGACAAATGTGATCTTGGCCATCATGAGAGCTCGGCCATCAGTTGCCATGAAAAGTGGGAAGTATCCATTTTACAGATAGAATGATCTGGTACATAGGGTGAGCAACTGACTAGGAACGTGAAGCTAGGAGCTTCCCATCACATTGGCAGGTAGGGACCTTTTTAACTTTCCCCAGGCCCCGTCTGCCTCCGTGCTCCCCTCCAAAACGCGAGGTTTGGCTAGGTTACTTCTAGAGCCTTCAAGCTCAGAAGGGGTAGATGTGGTTCTCAGGAGCGCCAGGGGCAGAGCAGAAGGCCTGGGCCCGAAGCAGCCTAAGAAACACTTGCTGGGCCAGGTCCCCAATCTCTACTGACTGCTGGCCACCCACACTGCCTCAAAGCCCAGGAGTTGGGTCTCAGGGCCTTCTGTTACCACACAGAAACTCTGCTTCCCCTTCTCAGCTCCTCCAACTCCTCCCAGAGACCTCAACTTGAATCCTGACTCTGCTGTCCCAGCTTTATAAACTGGGCAGGTAACTTCCTTCCTCCTGGGGACAATGTGACCTCCAAAGATAAACTGCTGGAAGGATGAATGGCCAGAGCGTGGGGAGCACTCTAAGCCAGAAGCTGTGAGGGACTGCAGTTATGTCCTGGTGGGCACACCTTGGACATTCTTTCTATTGCCACAGCTCCATCAGGGCCCAGAGACCATGGCCCTGACCCAGTGCAGTACCTGAGGGCGGGGAGCCCGGGGAGCATGGAGTGGGGCTATCGTCCACCAGGCCAAGCTCCCTGTGCAGAGCTCGGTGCCGGACCACACTCAGCGTCCTCTCCCGCTTTTCTCTCGCCGCCCGGAGCTTGGTGATGCTCAGCTTCAGGTCAAGCGGCTCGTCCAAGGAGTGCATAGTGGTGGGGGGCTGGGGTTGGAGGTGGCAAGCTGGTATTCAGGCAGGAACCTAGGGGAGGACAGGAGCTGTGCTGTGACACTGTGATCCCAAGTCCTCCTTGGGCTACATTTATTAAAGCCCACAGGAGCGGGAGGCAGTGTGTGTGCAGGTGTGTGAAGGCTGTCTCCCCAGGTAGGGAAACCTTCTGAGTGGCCTGGCCAGCACGTATCATGAAGAGAGCCAACCATCTACTCAGATCTTCCATGTCCACTTCCCACAAGTCTTTTCTGGTAGGCAAAGCTCAAAGAGTCCATTTTGCCATAAAGCCGAGTTTTGGAGACCCTGCCTCAGGTCACAGAGCTAGGAAGTGGTAGAGCTACCAGATTCAAGGTCAGATCTTCCAAGAAATAACCAGCCAAGTCCCAACGATCATTTCTTCCTGAGTGGCAAGTCATACCTGGAGCACATGCCTGGTTTGAGCCGAAAGTCCCAAAACCAGGCCTGAGGAGCAATAGGTGTTCTCCAAGGTGGCCATGAGAGGCCCTCAGCTACTGACTGCTGAGGGATGATTGGGATCTGTGGTCACCTCTAAGGGAACAAAGCTGAGAGATGGCTGAGCAAAGCCTGGCCCCAAGGGATGGGGGTGCAGACAGGTGGCATTGCCTCACAACGGTCATTTCTGACTGAGTGGCAAGTCATACCTGGAGCACATGCCTGGTTTGAGCCGAAAGTCCCAAAACCAGGCCTGAGGAGCAATAGGTGTTCTCCAAGGTGACCATGAGAGGTCCTCAGCTACTGACTGCTGAGGGATGATTGGGATCTGTGGTCACCTCTAAGGGAACAAAGCTGAGAGATGGCTGAGCAAAGCCTGGCCCCAAGGGATGGGGGTGCAGACAGGTGGCATTGCCTCACAGGTAAGATCAGAAGAGGTGTCCATAGGCACAGGGAGCCAGAGGGCTCTGGGCCGCCACTAGGGGGCAGCTGGGGGCTGTGGCCCAGCCAGGCCAGCCAGGGGCAGGGTTGGAAGGAAGTGGACCAGCTCTGTCTGGTGGTTACTAAAACATATGCATATATCATTTTTTTTTTTTTTGGTGATGACATTCTTTTATTACGAGTTCTCATGCTGGAATTTTTACCATTTTCTTAGAATGTCTCAGTGATGTAATTTTCTTCACATAAAAATGACCCAAAAGCAAGGTCAACTCCTCATTCCAAATTAACACTTCTTACAGAGGCGATCTTTTCACATGTGGGGAAACTGTCACAGCGTTTCCTTGCATTTGTTAATTGAGATGATTACTCCCTGAAAATCTATCTGCTAAACAAGCCAACACTAAGATACTCCCTGCCATCCACTGAATCCAGGTTTTCACAATTTATTATTTTTAATTTTTAAAAAAATATATTTTATTGATTTTTTACAGAGAGAAAGGGAGAGGGAGAATTAGAAACACAGATGAGAGAGAAACATCGATCAGCTGCCTCCTGCACACCCCGCACTGGGGATGTGCCCGAAACCAACGTACATGCCCCTGACCGGAATCGAACCCGAGACCCTTGAGTCCGCAGACCAACGCTCTATCCACTGAGCCAAACCGGTCAGGGCAAGGTTTTCACAGTTTAAAACAGAATAATCCCATCAGCACCATGTGGTAAGAGACTTTGCATGTTTTGTTTGGTGTGTCTCCTGGGGGCCAGTGTTGCCTACAGAGCTGTGTGGTGCTCTCTCCACGGAGCAGGACAGGGGAGGACAGCCCCCACATCCCCACTCGTTTTCTCCAGGTCAAGCCCCTCAGCAATTTAAGCAGTCCTCACCTAGTCCCAAGCCCTGGCTCATCTGTTTCCTAGGACAAGCTCCACTTTTTTGTTGTTGTTAATCCTCACCCAAGGATATTTTTTCCCCACTGATTTTTAAAAATATATATTTTTATTGATTTCGGAGAGAAAGGGACAGGGAGAGATAGAAACATCAATAATGAGAAAAAATCACCTATTGGCTGCCTTCTGCACGCCCCCCATTGGGGATCGAGCCCGCAACCCCGGGCATGTGCCCTTGACCGGAATCGAACCCGAGACCCTTCAGTTCAATGGGCCGTCACTCTATCCACTGAGCCAAACCAGCCAGGGGTTCCCTTTGATTTTTAGAGAGTGGAAGGAAGGGAGGGAAGTGGAAAGTGAGAGAAACATTAATGTGAGAGAGACACATCGATTGGTTGCCTCCCACACGCGCCCATTCGGAATCGGACCTGCAACCCAGTTAGATGCCCTTGACTGGGAATCGAACCCAAGACCCTTCAGTGAGCGGGCTGACCCTCTAAGCATTTAGCAACGCCGGCCAGGGCTAGGCCAAGCTCCACTTTTGCAAGCACACAGAGAACTTAGGACCCTCAGCTTCTGGGGACACATACAAAGGCCCACCAGCACATGCTAATATTAGAGTCTCTAAGCCTAGTGGGGGGGCGGGGGGATTGCATTATCAGAGCACCGTTGGCTGCACTTGGCCATGGGACCCAGGTCTGTGATTTGACTTGTTCCTGTTAAACTCCATCAGGTAAGAGCCAGCAGATCCGTTTGGATTTGCCCCCAGGCCATGCGTGGGCCAGGAGCTCCCAGCCATGCAAGGGGGGCTGGGACCAGACTGCCTCCCTGCCCTTCAGGAGCCCCAGATCCAGGCGGGCAGGTGAGTGAATGACAGTGATGGGTGGCCATGGGCCCCCTCCACTCTCCTGGATGGGGGAGGAGCTGCCCTCTGCCTAACCCACCCCCTAGTCATGTCAGTTTGTCTGTGTGTCTGCCTGTCCCTCCACCTGTTTATTTTTAGACACAGGCCCCTTCCAACCTCCCTGAAGCTCCTCTGTGTTAGGAGCCTGGAAAGAGAGGAAGGAAGTAAATATTTATGCTGATTAAGAATTCAGGAGCCAGGAAGGGCTGGTGGCCTGGCCCTTGGCTGGCCTGGGGCCACAGGCCTCCCCAAAGCCTCCACTTCCCACCCCCAACCCCCAACCCCACCTTGCAGAGAAGGGGACCCTGAGGGCAGAATCGTTTGGAGATGAGAATTCAAAGCGACACTGACTCTCATTGGCTCGTTGTCCAAGCAACATCCTTTGGCACTTGCCCCACTGCCCTCCTCCCAGACCAGAGGGGACCAGGGAGGAGCCCCGAGCCCTGGGTCACCTTGTTCTGAAGACCTGAAGGAGATACTGCCTCAATCCAGAACCAGGGAGGGCCCCAAAAGGAACCTGTCCCCCAGGGTGGGGCCCAAGGTGGGAGGGGGTACCCCTGCCCCCCACTACTGCCCTTGGGTTTTGCCCAGGGTTTCATTCTGATGGGAGCCAGAGCCCAGCCTCTCCACTCCTGGAAAAGGAGGAAGGCGCCACCCCCAAAGCCCACAATCCCAGCAACCTCATCCCCAGGCTGGCCTCACCCCAATTTCCCTCCCAATGGGGGCCCCACTCCAAGGGGAAGATGCCGGTGACCCCACTCCTTGGCCAACCTCAGTGTCCTCTTTCACCCCCATCCCCCATCCCCCAGCCAGCGGCCAGTTCTGGGCTCCAGCTCTGCTCTTTGTTCCTGGGCTGGGTGAAGGGGGGCGGGTGAGAGGCAGCTATGCTCGCAGGAGGCTGAGGGGACAACCCGGCTGGAGACCCTGGGACTGGCGCTGTGATAACCCGCAGAGGCCAGCCAGCCATCACCCGACTTAATGCCCGACAACCAGGGAGGTGGGGAGGATGGAGACGCCCAAAAGGGCAGCTGTCTTGTTCTGAGGGTGCAGACAAGTTTCTTAACCAGTGGTGGGGCCCGCAATAGGCGGGGCCACGAGTCTCCACCCGTGCGGGCACTCAGCAGGCACCCTGTGGGTGCAGCGCGGAGTCCCCTGGGAACCTGGCTTGATGATGTGACTCCGCTCAGCTGGTGCTGGTGCGGGGTTGTGGGGCTCTGTGTGGGCGGGATGCTGGGTGGGGAGGCAACGCAGAGGTGGTCACGCTGCCTGCCGGGTGCTGCACAGCAACTCCAGCTGCGAAAGGAACTAATTAGAGTGGAGGGAGCTGAGGGAGCGTGGGGCGGTGTGGGGACCACCGAAGTGGTGGGGGCGGGCAGGGGTCATCTGGGGGTGGGCCACGCTGGCCCTCGGGCCCGCCCCTCCCCCTGCCCCACCGCACCCTCCCAGCCGGCTGAGCCTAGACAATGGCTGCTATTGTGTGTTGCCTGTGGCCCAGCAACCGGCCTCAGCTGCTGGGCCCACCAAGACACCCCCCCCATACCCCTGGCCTACCTGGCAGGTCCCCCCAACACTTCTCCCCTCCACAGGCAGAGCACGACATGGGGAAACTGAGGCCCTGTGGCCAGGGTGGATGGCATACAGAATGGGGGATCCACATCCATTAAATACCTACCCTTCATGTACTGTTTGTCCATGAATTCTCTGAACCCTCGCAAACCCCTACTGTGAGTAGAGGTAGTCATTTCCCCTCAGACAGATGGGGAAACTGAGGCTCGAGGTCACCAGCCTAATAGGCGCAGGTTGGAATCTGCTCTGGATAAAGCCCCTCCTTGCCTGCTCGGGGGAGGACGGTGGGCTGGCCCTGAGCCTGGAGGAGTGAGTGCCTGTGTAGGTGGAGGGGGCTCTGCACAGCCACCCAGAAGCACTCAAGGTCTCCTTGGCAGAAGCAGAGAGAGGGTGGGGCCCTCGGTAAGTCGGGGGCTCTCCTCACAGCAGCGTAGAGCCAGATCCCTGACCCCCACTGTTGTCAAGGGCAACATGAGGAACACCCCTTATTCTCAGAGTAGCCCTGAAACTACCCTTTGGTCAGCCATGGCTCATCCAGCTTAGGACTTATGGACAATTCCACGATGCAACTCTCGGAAGCCATGTGGCTTTCTCGATATAGACTGGAAAGAGGAAGCAAGCCCCTGGCCTCCCCTGTGCTCCATGGGTGCCCTGTGTCTGGTGACTAGGACCATCACTGCCAACATGCTGGTCGTACAAATGGAGAAACTGAGGCCCAGAGAGAGAGACCACTGCCCCAGGTCACACAGTGGGTGGCAAGCCCAGGACTGGAAGCCATGGGTGAATATTACAGGATAACAGTATCAGCAGCCAGTTGTTGATAGTTGGGGAACGTGCTAGCATCTGTTCAGGCAGGTGCTCTTTCGTCCCCATTTTACAGATGCAAAAACAGAGGCTCAGGGAGATTAAATAATCTGTCCAGGGTCACACAGCTTGCCTGTGGCAGAGCTGGGTTTTAAGCCCAGGTGAGTCCAGAAACTGTGTTCCCCATTAGCCTCTCCCTCCTGTGCCAGTGGATGTGGGGAGAAGCAGGCAAAGGGGCTCCAGCTTGGCACCCTCTCCCTGCCTAGGGGCTTGCCTGAGCTAGGTGCAGAGCCTAGGAGGGGCAGAAGGCAGTGGGTGGGCGCTGGAGAGGCCGGCTGGGGGGTGGCCACAGGGAAGCTTGGAGAGCTGCAGGCAGATATGCTGCCAAAGCAAAGGGCCCACAACCCTGCATTCCTGAGAACCACAGCAGCTCCACCCTGCTCTGGCTAAGAGTTCCACCCTCCATGGCAGCCAAGCAGCAGGGGCTAGGGACAGGGGCAGGCCTCCTCCTCTCCTGGTCCCCTTTCCTGACTAAGCAGCAGAGCATACCTCGGCTCTGAGCAGGGGGTAGACCACCTGGGTCTCCAACATGGTTCTGCCACTTCCTACGCATGTGACTTAGGGCAAATCACCTCAGGGTCCTCCTCTCTGAAGTGGGATGGTCATAATAGTAATAACCCACTCCCACTGGGTTTTGGGGAGAAACCAATGCAATGGTGCACAGTCAATGATTACTTAGTGTTTCCCATTGGCAAGCGACATTCAGCACCTCGAACAGTACTGGGTGCATAGTAGGTACTTAATCAGACTTATGGAATAAATTGTCACCATAGCTGAGTTCTCCAGCCTCTGGCCAGTCTAGAGCTGTGAGGGCAGCTGAGGAGAGGACTGGCCCTCCCCGCTGTTCCCACAGACACTGTAGTCTCACACTGGGAGCATGTGGGCTTCGGTTTAGGGTGTAACTGAACAAGTGTGTGCCCCTCAGAGAGCCTCAGGCCTCTGCTGTCCCGTGGAAGGGCCACAGCAGACCGTGGTCACTTCCAGAGACTGACTGCTTCAAAGAAAGAACACTGGGAGGCCCTGGAGAGGTTCTGAGCGGCCCTGGAAGGAGCAGGCCTCCTCCCAGGATGAAGGGGAGGGGCTTATCCTGAGGCCTCTGCCCAGCAGGTCCCAGGAGAGGGGCCAGGGCAGGCAGCATTTCCTGGAAGAGCATAGGGTTTGACTTCCCTGGGAACCTCTTGCTCCCAAGACAGGCCCCTCCCCCACCACCACAGGGGTGCTCAGCCAGGACCCTGGGCGTTCTCGGATCCTCTGCGAGCACCCCCAGGTGAACCAGCGAAGGCCAAGCGCTCTGCTCTGCACGATGGGGGCTTCGGAAAAGGCCCAGCTGGGCAGCACCTGCGCAGGCATGTTTAGACAGTGCTACCCAGGGCCAGGCTACCGGTTCCAGTCCTCTATGCCTCCACCCCTGGCTGTGGGGCCTCAGATGGCTCCCTGTAGCCCCCTCCGAGCCTTGGTTTCCTCCACCGTCACAGGTACCACAATCACAGGCACAGTTGGGGCACCCTGCAGGACTTGCCTGGCTGGATGCCTGGCACACAGGAGGTGCCAGCAACTGGTAGCCCTGAGGATTCTTGTTCCTGGCCCCAGGCTGGAGCGCCCCATGCAGTAACTTGGCCTGCCAAAGTCACCCCGAGAGTTCAGGCAGCACTGGAGCTGGAAGGCATGCAGCTGGCGCCCCCAACACTTGTGCTCCCCAGATGTACTTCCTTCTCCAACATCAGCAGGGTGACACCGGCTGGGGCAGCAGCTCACACATGGGCCCTAACCAGCAGATGAACACACACACAGATGTGTGTGCCCATCCAGCTGCAGGGTCCAGCCCGGCACAGAGGTCTCCCTTAGACCTGGTGGCTCTAGGCGCCCTAGTGCGGCCCCCGCCCCTTGCCGCCTGCCTGCCTGCAGCCACCTTTGCACAACTATGTCTGGTATTTTCCTGTCTGCCCAGCTTGGGGGGGAGGTGGTATGTGGGGCTATGAGCACTGCCTGCACCTGGGCCTCAGCCAGAGGCGAGCCCGCCAAGCAGCCCCCACACCAGCCCGCCCACACACCCACTGGTCAGCAGGCTGGGAGGGAAGGGCTGGGCCCAGGCTGCCCAAATCCCTGGGAGGGGCCAGCACTGGGGAGCCAGACAGGACACACACCCAGCAAGGCCTAGACACTGGAAGCCCGGGCCCTGCCAGTCAGCACTGCCATTCTCAGTGGGCAGCAGGGCACTCCTCCAGAGCTCTCTGGGGCCAGCAAAAGTGTTGGTCAGTGTCCCACAGGACATGGATGGGCACCCACAACACCCCGCGACATACAGGTACGTGCATGTGTTACACCTGTGCACGTACAGGAGACACACAGGACATGGCAGGTAACCAGTGTCAGTCTTAGGCTATGGTAGTGAGCAGGGATGAGGCCTGTGGCCCACCCCTCCCATCACCAAAGGATGGGCACCAGGCCCACTGAATAGCACCTGCCAAGTCCCAGCAGGAGGGGAGGTGGGCAGGACAGGCTCTGGACTTTGGCCTTTCCCTCCCAGTTCATTTACCCCCTCACTCAGTTATGCATTCCAACACCAGGCCCTCCACTCCGTTCTGGGGAATGAAGGGCATCCAGACTTCAGTGGGGGAACCGCTGGCAACAGAAAAACAGTATTAGGGGTGAGTTGCTCCTGCCAAGTGTGTGTGTGGGGGGGGGGGGCGGGGGGGGCGGCAGATCCGAGTTGGCCACGTGGACACGGGGTAAAGCAAGAGGGAGCATTGGGTCCTGCAGGCTACAATGGCCGGCATGCCTCCCCTCACCATCTCCATTCATCCTCACCACCCTGCCAATTAGGTGCTACTCTCCCCATCTTCCAGGTGAGGGCACACTGCGGCTCAGGGCAGTTCAGTCACCTGCCAAGGTCACAGAGCTGTAAGGAGCACAGTTGGGATTCACCTCCAGGTCCGAAGCCCACACTCTAGGTCCAATGCTGCAGAGGCCAGGAGTGTGGCCTCAACTCGCCCACAAGGAAGCGGTCTATCATTCAGCAGAGGAGGCTCCAGGGGGAGGCTAGGCCAGGACCTGGGGGCACTGGGGAGCCATGGAGTATCCTCCACAGAAAGTGCCATCATCCTTTCCAGCCCAGGATCTCTTGTCCCCAGACTCTTCCCTGCAGGACCTCCTTTCTCAAGATTCCCTGCCTCCATGCGCTTGGGGCCCATCTCTTAAGTGGCAGCTCCCGTTTTACAACCTTCCCTGTCCCCATAATCTCCTCCAGCTGCCACTCCCCTTCGACCCCCTACTTCAGCAAGTCTTCCCTGATGCAGCCTCTTGCAGCTGTACATGAGCTGTTCTTCCAGGTGCCTGAGAGCGGAGCAGGGGCCCCGGCTCCGTCCCCACACGGCCAGGGCAGCATCCCTGGCCCTGCAATGGCCCTGTACTGCATGTGACACTCACCCTGGGTCCAGGTCCTCACTAATGCCACAATGTCACCAGCGCTGGAGCATGCCCTCAGTGCCCAGCCCTGCACATGGTGCCATATTCATTGCCCCCAACCTTCAGCCTCAAGTACTCACCTCCCCTGCACCTGGCATTCAGAGCCTCTTTCCAAGAAGGGAGGCTTAGGGCAGGCAGGGATGTCTCTGGGGCCCCAGGCAGCTCTGAGCCTTCTAGGGGTGCTGAAAAGTAGGCCTCATGGAGCAGACCACTGCCCCCTCTTTCACAGCCCCCCTCAGCCCACTCCATCCACCAGCATGAACTGGGCATGGATGCAAAGTGCCGGGGCTCAGAGCCAGAAACCAGGCCTGCCCCAGTGTGATGTGGGCCAGGCTCTGGGCCTCGGTGTCCCCATCCAAGAAAAGAGGAGCTGGCCTAGAATAGGACTGGAGCTCAAGCATCCTGACCATGCTCCGAACAGCACATTGTCCTTCACTTTCCCTGATGCTTGGTCTTCAGTACATGTTTGCTGAGTGAATGAATCTATCTGTGGTGCCACAGCCAGGTGAGGTGGGCAGGTATGGAAGGGCTTACAGCCCAAAGAAGGAAGTAGCTTGCCCAAGGTCAAGGTGAGAGGCAGGGCCTGGACACAGATTCTTCCTCCTCCCCTGAAGCAGGGCTAGGGCGGGGCAGCCTGAATCGCCCTGGTCAGTTGGGATGACCAGAAGGACCCAGTTTCCCCAGCTTCATCTCCTGCCACTCCCACCCAGCGGTGGCTCGGGGCCTACCCCAGAACAGCTGGACAAGACCAGGCCCAGCAGGGGCTCTAGCACAAACCCTGGCTCCACCCCATGCCCTTCTTACCAGCCACCCCACCCTCCCCTGCTTGTCCACTCCAGGCAGCAGAGCAAGTCCAGAAGCCAGGGGGCAGCCTCCAAGCCCAACAGGAAACATCATGCCAGGCCTGGCCTACTTCAGGCCCTTGGGGCCCAGGGTCCATAAGACCATGCAGGGTGACCACTAGGTGTTCTGAGGTGGTGCTGGGGGCTCGGCCTGGAAGAGGGTGGGGCTCGTAGGCAGACAGCCAGCAGTACTGGGGTGGGGGTACTTTAAAACAGGCAGAACAATGGAGGGGGGGGAGGAGGACATCACAGCTGGGGTTAGTCAGCCTGGAAGGGTGTGGGTGGGTTTGGGGGGGTTCTGGATGCAGGAGGAAGTGGACCAGAAGAGAAATGGCTCAGGCAGGCTGGGACTTCCCAGCAAGACGCAGGTGGATATGGGAATAAGGGAGGGAGGCTTGATCCAGACACAGCTGTCCCCGATGTCAAGCCCATGCAGTGGACAGGAGGGCAGGAGTGGAGCTGGGGGGATTCCCAGGCTGAATTGACATTTCAGAGGCCAGGGCCACAGAGCCCTAGGCTCCAGTCCCCCTCTCTGTCTCTCCCTAAGTGACCCCAGGCAAAGCCCTCAAATCTCCGAGCCTATTTCCCCCGACCAGTGCCCACAGGCAGCCTCCTTACTCCCAGGGTCCCAGTGGGGCGCCGGCCTGTGAGCACACTGTGCAAATGGTGGCCACCCTCTGTCAGTGGGCAGAACTGTTTTCCCTGAGGCACCCAGGGCTGACTCAAGCAGCTCGGCAATCTCCTGGGGCTTCCGCAGGCTCCCCACCCGCCCTTGGCCATGACTGGAAGAGGGGAGAGGGGGCCAGAGGCTGGTCTGAGTGCCCTCCCCAGGCAGCCATCTGCCAAGGCAGTAGTACATGTGCACACATAACCCACTCAAATGTCAGGTGACTTCTTAGGCAGTGAAGTCCAAGGGCTGAGGAGATCCGAGCCAACCCCCAGTTACGGCCTGGAAGATTCTCATTCCCTTACCATCTCCCACCAGAGAGATGGCATCTGGAACAAATAGGGAAGCTCCCCAGCACGCCCCCCATTATACTTCCCAGCTCTGTGCTCCCAGGCTCCTACCAGCCTGGCCACCAGTTAACCAGAACCCTCCATCCCATCTTGGAGGGGGCATGGAAGGCCAGTGCTCCCCCCATCAAGACGCCCAGAGCCAGGGCCTGTCCTATGCCCAGCCTGAGGAAGCTTGTAGAAACATCCCAGTCAGGATGGTCAGACAACTGGGGCTCCCTGGGGACCAGCTGTGTGGAAGCTCCCAGAGCTCCCCTGGAGGAGTACCTGAACTAGAAGAGAAAAAAGGGCCAGGGACCCTGGCAGATCTGGGCCAGGCCTCACGTCTTCTACGGACAGGTCTGGAGTAGAGGCCAGGAGGATCAGCGCAGGGAAAGGATAGATGCTTGGGGCCCAGTGTGCACAGCCGCTGGGGCCAATTAGGGCTCCCCTCAGGAGCAGGGTCCCTTTTCACTCCAGGCTGGGAAACTGGCCATCAGACACCACCACTGCAGCCATAGCAGACCCCCAGGAACTTGGACCCCCCTGATGCCCGCGGGCCCTTTTCCATCCGAGCTTCAGTTTCCCCATTTTTCTAATAGGGATCAATGGAACTCTCTCACAAGGTGAAGATGTCAATGCCTGCAAAGTGCATGGGGCCATTGGAAGGCACTGTTGATTTTTTCAGGGAGTTGTTACCAGGCGATCCACCCATGCTGCTTTATCCCTGACCCACTTCTCCCCCACCCACTCCCTGGGGACCTAAGATGGCATTTTTGTTAGTTGCAGAGACAGCAGAGGTTTGCGGGGTTATGTGGGAGCCAGGAGAGAAACCGGGGTCTACTCCAAGCTGTGCCCCTCAAAAAGACCCCCACTTCCCCAGCAAGTCCTTCTTTGTCCGAGCATCAAAGCAGTTGCCCCAACCCTGGCTATCAGCAAAGCACTAGAGGTCCTGGTTGACCATGGGAGTCCCTGCCTAGCCACACCTGATTTAGAATTCTCCAGGTGTGAGCTGAGGCATCCACCTGAGAAATCCTGGACAGATGTGTCCCAAGGGCCTTGAAGGAGCTGTGGTCCCCCACACTCAGGGCTGGGGCAAGGTTGGATGTGCTGGCATTCTTGGAGAGGTGAACCTTCAGACACATGTCTGGGCCTCAGCCTCTCTCTAGGGCCCTTTCACAGGCCCTGGAGGGGGTGGGGGATCCACATCTTTCTGGCTGGCCCCAAAGAGCCCCTCACCAGCTAGCGGTGTTCCCCACCTCTGAGAAGGGCACTTGTCTGGGTGAAGGGAGGACCCCTCAGTACCTTCCAGGGCTCACCCTTCTGACCTTAGTCATCGGTGTGAAATGCACAATGACAAAATAGCCCTGAATAGAGGAAGGATTCTCTCAGCTTCAGAAAAGGCAACCTCACTCTTCATCCTCCCATTCCACCTGGCTCAGGCCTCTCCACTACACCCCGAATTTCCCACTTGGATAAGAAGCCTCTTCCGCTGGCCTCCCCTGGGGCCCAGGAACCTGGGAAGCACACCCCACTGGAGGGAAGAGGTAGGAGCAGGAGTCTTTCCTGCCCTGTCCAGCCCCTCCCCCCTGCCCGGCATCAGGGGCCCACCCCAAACACCTTCCAAGGAGCTCAACTGCAGGCCCCACTCCCCACATCTGGTCACCCAGCCACAGCTTTCACCCCCTTCCCTCATCCTGGGATTGCCCCAAACTCTGCCCAGCACCCGTACCCGCCCCCTTGCCTAAGTGGGAAATTGGATGGAAAACCCACATGGGAAAATATCAGGAAAACACATTCTTCCTTCTCTACCACAGCTCAGACCCTGGGAGGATTAGGTGGCAGGAGACACTCCCACTGCCCGGGGCCAAGGCCAGGCCAGGGAAGGAAGGCAGAGAAAAGTGGGGGCCCCAAGGTGGGGCTGAGAGGGGTCTAGGCCCCCCCAAACAAGCCCAAGGAGGGGCCCTGGAGAGCTTTGTCTCCTTCGAATCATTTCAGCCTGTCACCCTCCACGGGCACTCCCAGTGAGGCAGCCAGGGGAGCCCAGGCAGGAGAAGACATGGCTGTGGCTACCCATTCGCAGCTGGGCTTTTAGAAACAACAAAAGCTTTGGGGGGAACGTGGTTCACACGATTGTTTAAAATGAGGTTTTTGGATGTCTGTGGCATCCAGTTATTCATACTGGCTCCACCCACGGACAACTGAGAGTTGGCTTTTGTTGGCCTTACCCCTCTCTCAACACGCCTCCGCCCCCCAAGTCTTCTCATGGACTCTGGAGCTCAGGAAGCTCACCTTGGCTGACCCTTGGTTTGACAGCCGAGGAAACTGAGACCCAGAAAGGGGAGGAGCATGGCTCAAACACCCCTGGGAGTCGGTGGCCCAGCCAGGACTAAATTCCAGGATGTCAGACTTCTAGGTGGGGGCTTTTCCCACTCACCCTCCAGGCTGTGGCCCAGCTCCGGCAGATCCCCCAAAGTCACTAGCCCCAAAAGCAGTGGTGCCTAGAAGTGGGGTGACTCACTGTCTGGCTTCCTGGTGTTCCCCCTCCCCAACAGTGAGGGAGGAACTGGCAGGTGTCCCTGTGTAGAGAGCCAGGAGCAGGGAGAGGCCCCCCGGGGGGCCTGTGCCAGGGTCACTCAGAGGGCGAAGAGCCCCAGCTGGAGGGATTTAACACCAAAGCTTAAAGGTCACAGACAGGGAATGGTGGGCAGGCATGGGGGGGTCAGAGGGTCAGCACTAATGGCAGCTCCGGAAAGGAGGTGGAGGAGAAGGGGCTGAGGAAAACAGGGCTGCTTCCAAGAGGTCCTCAACCCCCATAAATGGTGGCCCAAATCCCTGGTCACTGCCTCCTGCTTGGTGGGCTACAAACAGTGCCAAGCTGAGCGGGGAGTGGGCTGTGAAATGAGCTGGGCTGAAGCTCAGAAAGGGGTGTCCTAGAAGGGGCCCCCAGGTGCAGCCCCTCCCCCAATACAGGCCAAGACCAGCTGGGAGGCCCAGCTGTGGCCCAGAGGGGAGAAGGAGGAGCAGAGAGGGGGAAGGCGCCGAGGTCATGGGGAGGGATGTATGGGCTGGGCTGGAACAGCTGTGGCACTGTGGCACTGGTGGGGTTGGGGGAGGGTTGGGTGGGTGGGCAGACTGAAGGAGCCCGTTTGCTCTTCCCTGAGTCTGGGGGCCGAGGAAGCCCTGGAGGGAACACTGGGGAGCAGAGCGCCTTCCCTAGCTGTCTGTGAAGCCCCACCTTCTCCCCGGGCATGTAGGACCCTGGGGATGGCTGTCTCCCACGACCACAGCTACGGTCCTGTCCCTGGTCCAGACCAAGAATCACAGCAGCCCAAGCCGTGGCCAGGTCCAGGTCCAGGGCTGGCCTGGCTGCCCCTTCAGTGTCAAACATTCCCTTCAGAGCCAAGATCCTGGGCTGAGATGGCTGGGGGCCCAGGGCTCCTCCCAGGATCCCTTCCCGCTTCCCAGGCCCCTGGGCAGGGCTGCAACCATAGTGGACCTGGGGGGAGGGGGGGGGAGACAGGCCAGGCAGGCCCTCCTGGACAAGCGACAGGCGGCATGCTGCCCTGCTGTGGCCTGAGTACCCGGCTGGGCAGGGCAGTGTGCCAAGGCCTCCAGGTGCCAGCCTGGATTCCAGCCCCATCCCAGGGGGCCAGGGGGAAGCAGGACACAGGCATTTCCCTCTCTCCAGATGCACCTGCCTCGCCCCCTCCGGACCTTTCCTCTGGAGGGTTAGGGACCCCTGCCCTCCCCTCTCGGCCAGGCCCTCTGCTTGCACCCAGACAGCAGGGGTCGGCACAAGTGCTGGACAGGACTCTAGCTCCTGGTCCAAACGCGGCAGCACCCCTGTCCTGAGCCTCAGGGACGCCTCCCTCCCCTGCCCAAGGAAGGGTCGGGTTTAACCAGGGTCAGAGACTTTCAGGGACAGGGAAGAGACACCTTCCAAACCCAGTTTCAGAAACAGCCCCGACGCAGCCTTGAAAAGGGGAGGCTGCCCAGCAGCCCCAGACAACTTCTTGCCCAGGCCTGAGGGGAGGGGGGCTCCCACCCCGCAGCGCGCCCCCCCTGCGGCCGCCCAACTTCCCCGCCGAAGTTTGCTCCTGCCCCGGGTCTGGCCCCGGCCCCGGCTCGCCCCGGCCGCAGGACCGACGGACGGAGGGCAGAGGGAGGAGAAAGACAGAGAGACCAAAGGACGGAGTCGGGGAGCCGGCGAGAGAGGGAGCGCGCAAGCCAGCGAGCGAGGGAGCGAGCGCAGGGGCCCCGGCGAGGGCGCACAATGGCCCGGGGCGAGGCGCGGACGCGGTAGGGGGAGGCGACCCTCTCGCCCTGCAGCCCCCGCACGACCAGCCGGACCCCCGCCCGGTCTCCGTACCCACGATGCGACGCCAGGGGGCTTCCTACCTCGGCGGCGGGGCGGGAGGCTCCCGGCTGCAAGGCTCCGGCGGTCGGGGGGCGGCGGGGAGTGAGCGGGGGAGCCACCGGAGCGGGCGGGGGCCGGGACCCGAGGCTCACCC
>NW_005871120.1:3831848-3839220 GCF_000147115.1 Myotis lucifugus
TTTTAAAGAAACTCTCCCTTCTATTTCGTAGGGGCGACGCACGGACACCGCGCGACGTTAATCTAGGGGAGAGCTAAATAACTGAGATGAGTCTCATAGTTTGACTCTCCCCCACTCAGGATCAGTATTGATCCTCATAAGACTATATGTAAGAGAGAGTATACATAGACAGAAGAGTATCGCTAAATTTCCCCCTCCGCACCCACTACGTTCTCTATCTCGAAAAAGTGAGGTGTATCAGAGGCGGCGGACTTAGCGATGATTTTTAGGGTTAATCTACTGGGTCAAAACAAAGGACACTTTTTTGTGCGGGGGGGGGGGGGGCGTGCGGGTCCAGAGGAAAAGCCCCGAAAACCGGGAAGATGAAGGAGGGGGCGGGGCCCATCACCTCCCTCCCGCGGGGTCACCTTGGCCAGGCCCCCCGCAGCCCCCGGCGACGGGGAGGGCAGCGAGAATGCCTCTCCGCCGGCCCAGATTTCTCCGCCCAGCCCAGTTCCAGGAACGCGCGGGCAGCACCCGGCAGGCAGAGGCCCCAGCTCCGCATGCGGGGCAGCGCACGCCGGGGTGCGAGGCTGGACTCGGCGCCTCCCGCCCGTCCAGCGCCACCCTGGTTCCCCCACCCCCGCCTTTCCCTCGGCCTCAGTCCCCTCACAATGGAAGGAGGACCAGGTCTGACCCGGAGCAGTCCGGGCGTCCTCTTGGCCCCAGTCTTGGTCACAGCAGCTGCGGGCAACCTGTGTCCTCCAGCTGGAGCGCCAAGGGGGTCCTTGATTGAGCGTGGCCCCGCAGCGCCCAGCGCAGTGCGGGTTGGAAAGTGGAATGAGCGGATAGAAACGAGTGAGAAAGCCCCGAACCTGCACCCGATAAATTGTTTCTACCTCCTGATGTTGAAACCAGACTGGTGTTCTTGGGTGTGTTTTGTTTGAGCCAATCTGGAGCCCCCACCCACTTATCTTCTTGCTGCTCTGCAAACCTTGGTTTAAAAAGAGCCCTGCTGCTGTTGGCCAACCCTGCCACTATGCAGTTGGCCTTGAGGAGTCTAGCAGACAAAAAGCATCTTCTATAGGTGAGGCATCTGCCTCGGGGCCTAATTCTACCTTCATCTTCGTATTTGCGGAGCGTCTGGCCGAAGCACACAGCATCCCCAGGGCCTGGCACAGTGCTGGGCACATAGTAGGTGCTCATGAACTGTTACGTGGATACACAGTAGATACTCATTATATTTTGGGCAAATGGATATATAGTAGGTGCTCATGACTGTTTCGTCAATGGACACAGAATATGTGTGTTCATTCCATTTTAAGAGAATAAACACATAGTAGGTGCTCCTGGCCTGTTGCATGAATGGACACATAATAGCTCTCATGACTGCTGCGTGAATAGACACAGAGTAGGTGCTCAAGAACTGTTTAGTATAGGTGAAAGACCAGTAGGCCCGGACGGTAGTGATTTGGAAGTGACCCCACCCCCACCCGGGTTTCCCTCGTGCGGATAATGTGGAGTGAAGTCGGGTTAAACATTAGCGAGCAGATGGGCCCGGTGGGAAGTCCAGCTTCGCTACCTAGAGCCTTCCAGGAGAGGGCTGTTAAGGGCCGACTCACCGGGTCCAGCGGGTGCGTTGGGGAGGGGGGCAGGGGGAGGGCGGAGGCTGAGGGACGCAGAGCGCCCCCTCCCGGCGTCCGGGATCGTGGGGATTCAGCCCGCAACTCGGCCCTGCATCCGTTGGTGTCATAAAGTTTGATCTCTACCAGGCTAGGTTCCAGGCCCCCGGGGAATCCACGTGTATGAAAAAGGTACACAAGGGGCTAATTTTATATCAGTGGAAAATGCTTACTGAGTGTTTGCAGGATGCCAGGCACTGTGCAGTAGTGCAATAAAGAGTGACAACCTCAGTTGCCCTTGCTCTCCTGGAGCTTATAGTCCAACAGGAACTGAATCCAGTGACCAGGGAAATCCAATGATCTGCGAACCATAAAGGGGACTTGACCATAAGGAACCTTCACCCTTTAGGGCAGCGGTTCTCAACCTGTGGGTCGCGACCCCTTTTGGGGGTTGAATGACCCTTTCACAGGGGTCACCTAAGACCATTGGAAAACACATATATAATTACATATTGTTTTGTGATTAATCTCTATGCTTTAATTATGTTCAATTTGTAACAATGAAAATACATCCTGCATATCAGATATTTACATCATGATTCATAACAGTAGCAAAATTACAGTTATGAAGTAGCAACGAAAATAATTTTATGGTTGGGGGTCACCACAACATGAGGAACTGTTTTAAAGGGTCGTGGCATTAGGAAGGTTGAGAACCACTGCTTTAGGGCCTTTCTTTTTTTTTTTTTTTTCAAGTTAATAAACTTTTATTTAAGGAATTTCACATGTTCTGAGTTCTTCCACTGCCTTAGTTCCTCCTGAGTTTGAGTCTTAATCATCTTATTCCCTTTTTTGCTCAATCCTGATGTCATCTCAAGTCAGTCCTCTATAATAGGAATAGAGATTGTCATGATCACAAACTGTATGGTAACTGAGAAGGACTTGGCTAGACAAAGGACATCAAGCCCCAGACATCTAAAATGGCTGTCATCAAATCTGATTCCCAAGGACTATTACAGAAATCTCCTGTAGCTTGTGTCATATCTATAGTGGACTGTGATCTAGCAATGTAAATCTAGGTTAGTAAAATGTTCCCAGTAGGCTGAATGCTATGCTACCAACATAGCAGAAAAAAAACCTGTTGGGGAAATGTTTTGTGGTCATGTCCACGGCAAATGAAAAACTGCATTCTAAAACTTTAGGGCCTTTCTTATACTTTTCTACATACACTTGTTTTCATGGACAAGCAGGTTGCTTGCAGTGAGAAATGTGATTTGGCGTTCCCACCTTGGGATGGTGAGTAATAGCATCTTCTTTCTGAGGCTGTTTCGAAGACGAAGTGAAGTATATTCTCAATACATATGGTATTAGCGATCGCTACCAAGTGTCAATCCTGATCCAAGGCCTGTCAATTCCAGGACCCAGCTAGTGTCCCCTTGGCTGCAAATAAGCCCTTAAATTGGCTCCTGCAAATCCAACAAGAGTGAAGGACGCTATAATTTTGGTGGAGTTGTCAGTCAGTACCCAGTTCTTTGCACCAAATGCCGCCTGATTTTCACTGTATCCACAACAACCCTGAGGGCGGGTTCTATGATTATTGCTGTTTTACAGAGGGGGAAACTGCGGGCACAGGGAGGTTAAGTAACTTCGTCAAGTCCTTAGAAGCTGGTAGGAGGCATTGCAACCTCAGTCAGTCTGATTCCAAAGCTTGTGTTATAATTTACTGTGTCCCTGGGGCATCAGATGGCAGGATGGGGTTTTGTGACATCCAAGAGGGCCAGGCTCTGAGCGGGCTTCAGGGGGGTTGCCTTTTCCAGGAGGCAACACCTACTGTAGCAGTCTGTCCAGGCCTGGCTTCCTCCTTCTTAGTAAAAAGTAGGTAAGGAGAGGTGTCCTCTTTCCCCACATCATGCTGAGTTTTCTCTCTCCAGTCTTTACTCTGAGCACTCATTCTTTGTTACCTGTTCCCTCCCATGTGTAATGGACTATCTCCCCTGTTATATCCTAAATTCCCCAAGGAGTAGGATACAAGGCCATTATTTGCTTTGTCACTCCCTCTGCAGAGTTCCTCCCAGGATCTGGAATATAGTAATGCTTCATAAATATTGCTCTTGTGGCCCTGACTGGTTTGGCTCAGTGGATAGAGCATCAGCCTGGGGACTGGAGGGTCCCAGGTTCGATTCCAGTCAAGGGCATGTACCTTGGTTTTGGGCACATCCCCAGTAGGGGGCGTGCAGGAGGCAGCTGATCGATGTTTCTCTCCATCCATGTTTCTAACTATCCCTCTCACTTTCTCTCTGTAAAAAATCAATAAAATATGTTTTCTTCAAAAAATATTGCTGTTATGAACTGATGTTTGTGCCCTCCCTAAATTCATAGGTTGAAGCCCTAAACCCCAATGTAACTGTATTTGCACATGGAGCCTTTAGAAAGTAATTAGGTTTAAATGAGGTCATAAAGGTGGGGTCCCCATGATGGGATCAACACCCTGATAAAAAGAGAGATAAGCCCTAGCCAGTTTGCTCAGTGGATAGAGCATCAGTCTGTGGACTGAAGGATCCCAGGTTCGATTCTGGTCAAGGGCACGTGCTCAGGTTGCGGGCTCAATCCCCAGTGTAGGGATGATTCTCTCTCATCATTGATGTTTCTGTCTCTCTCTCCCTCTCCCTTTCTCTCTGAAATCAATAAAAAATATTTAAAAAGAGAGAGATAAGATCTCTCTTTCTCTGTCTCTCTTGCTCTTTCCTCTCTCTCTCTCCCCCTCTCTCTTTCTCCCCCCCCCCTCCCCCATGTAAGGACATAACAAGGTGGCCATCTGCAAGCAAAGTAGGGAGCCCTCACCAGGAAGTGAATCTGCCAGCACTTTTACCTTGGATTTCCTAGCCCCCAGGACTGTGAGAAGTAAATGTGTGTTGGTTAAGTTCCCCAGTCTATGGTATTCTGTTATAGCAGCCTGAGTTGACTAAGAAAATTACAGATAGATATATTTTGGGGACTGAATCTTGTCCCCTAATCTTTCATCAATAAACATTTATTGAACATCTGCTAGGTTCCCATTCATTCAACAGATGCTTATTAAGCTATTATTATGTGTTCATTCAACATTTATTGAGGGTCTACTGTGTGCCCAGGGTTAGACAACCCCATCCATGTCTTCAAGGAGCTATCTCAATCTAGTGGGTACCCCCTGTCTGTCAGCACCCAGAGGGGAAGTGGCTAATTTATTCACATACATTGTTCTTTAGTGCACAATGCTAGTTCCAGCAGGGAACTCAGTATACGCAGTTTCTCTTTTTCCAGAACCTTTATCCAAGGAGCTGAGAGTGAGCATAAAGAAGTGAGCCTTAAAAACTACATTGCAGGCCCTAGCCCATTTGGCTCAGTGGATAGAGTGTTGGCCTGCAGATTGATGGGTCCCGGGTTCGATTCAGGTTAAGGGCACATGCCAGGGTTGCAGGCTCGATCCCCAGTAAGGAGTATGCAGGAGACAGCCGAACAATGATTCTCTCTCATCATTGATGTTTCTATCTCTTTCTCCCTCTCCCTTTCTCTCTGAAATCAATTTAAACCAGCGGTTCTCAACCTCTGGGTCGCGACCCCTTTGGGGGTCGAACAACCCTTTCACAGGGGTCGCCTAAATACATCCTGCATATCAGATATTTACATCACGATTCATAACAGTAGCAAAATTACAGTTATGAAGTAGCAACGAAAATAATTTTATGGTTGGGGGTCACCACAACATGAGGAACTGTATTAAAGGGTCGCGGCATTAGAAAGGTTGAGAACCACTGATTTAAACAAAACAAAACAAAAACCCTACATTGCAGACATAGGAGAAATGACAGGAACTAAGATAGATGAATGGCAGCAGACCATGACCTCTGGCCCTTGAACTTAGCCCAGCCATCGGATCTCTCTGAACCTTAGCTTCCTATCTGTAAAATGGTGATTCTCATGCCTGTGACAGGGCTGTGTGAGGCTCAGGGGAGAGGGTACACAGGGGACTTCCACCAGTGCCTGGTGGAGAGGAGCAGCAGTGCAACAAATGGTAGCTATTGTTATTGAGGAAGCCTGCAACCTTCTGTGAGTGGGACCAGGCACCAAGGATGGAATGATGGAAGGAGTGCCATCAGGATGACTTATTAACCTTGAGCTGGCAGCCTGATGAACATCTCTCCAGTTGGCACTGTCTTGCCATGCCTGCTGGCTTGCTGTGCCTGCAGGGCTGGGACAGACTATGGGTGGGGTGTTTATTCTGGGAAGCAGCCCTGGCTGCTCCTCACACCCTGTGCCAGTGAGAAAGGAGGGCTTCAAGTCAGAACTGAGGGCCCTTCTGGGCCTGGCCTGGCCCTTAAAATCCTGCCCAACTGCCTAAAGGGCCTGGGGCTGAGAATGCCCAGGAGGCGCAGCCCCGAGGATCAGCTGGGTCTTTCAGGGTTGGGACACTCTCCCCGTGGGACTCACCTGACCCTCAGGGAACGGGTCCTAGAGGGCTGCAAGTACTCTGCTTTTGGAGTTCTGGAGGCCAGGCCTGGATGTCAGCATGGAGGTGACGCTCCAGGGCTGAGAGGTGGGGAGGGTGACCCTGGAGGTGAGGTTGTGACTTCTCTGCTCCTAGAAGAGACCCTGAATGCTTAAATCAGGGTCAGCTTCCTGATATTCACCCGTGCAGTCCCACAGCGTGGCACTTAGAAGGGCTCATGCTTTGGGGCTTAATGTTCTCCCATCACCATCTTGAAATTCTTAATTTTTGTTGTTGTTAATCCTCACCCGGAAGATATTTCCCAACCCCCCCGCCCTTGACTTAGAAAAAGTTGGAGCGGGGAGGGAGAGAGGGAAACATCGATGCGATTGGTATGTGCCCTTGACTTGGAATCAAACCTGCCACCCTGCCGTGCCCAAGCAGGTGCTCTAACCACTGAGCCATCGGCCAGGGCTCTTAATCATTTATTAACACACGGCCCTGCTATTTTCCTTTTGCATTGGGTCCGGCCAAAGGTCCAGCCTGTCCAGCCTTCACGCTTTGGTTTCCCTCCAACGGGGCGTTCACGCCCACCGCTCGGCCACACCCACCCCTCCAGCGGTGCCCAGGTAAGCCCATTCGGGGAAGGTGGCGGCGGGCTAGCACCTCGGAATGGCCCAAGGCCTGGGTGTAAATGGCGGGTATGTCCCTCGACCTTTCTGAGCCTCTGGATGACAACATTGTACTGACCTCGTTGGACTGTTAGTAAGCACAACAGCCCAACTGCGGGAGGGTTAAGAGAAAAGTTCATACGAAGGGTATGGTGCCTGGTACAGAATCCGCGCTCAATAAAGCAGAACTATTATGTTTTAAAAATGAGGATTATTGCAGGCGCTATCTTGGAGGGAGCCAGAGAGGGAGCGGTCAGCCCCGAATCCCCACGGACCTGCCCCGGGAAGGAGGAGCCGCCCCTCCCGTCTTCCCGGCTTCCCGGGGAGAGACCCTCCGCTCGCTCCCCCGCCCCCTCGCCCGGGGCAGGGAGGAGGGGGCGGAGGAGCGGGAGCGACACATTTTTGAGTCGTGACCAAGTGGAAACTCCCTCCCCGAGGCGGAAGCCGGGGGCGCCCCACTGGGGCCGGAGCCTCCGCCGGGGCTGGACTGGCGGCCCGGGGGCCGGGCACGGCGGGGGGCCCGGGGCCCGCCCCTGACCCTCCTCATGAATATGAATGAGCGGCCGGGCCAGCGGAAGCGGGAGGCCGTCCCGGCCCGGCTGGCCCCGCCTCCGCCTCCGCCGAGGGCGCGCGGC
>NW_005871120.1:3839387-3857750 GCF_000147115.1 Myotis lucifugus
CCCCCAGCACAGGTAGGGCAGTCCTTTGTCCCCGGCGCCACCCTCTCGAAAGCCGGGCGCTGCCGCCGGCCCCGGACCGCGGCCCCTGCGCGCGCAGCCCCTCTGGCTGCGGCCCAGGGCGGGTCCGGCCCCTGAGCCAGGCTCCTGGGCGCGCCCGCAGCCCGGGGGACGTGGTAGGAAGCCTTCGCTCGCCCCGGCGGGCGCGGGCACAGGGTAGAGGCTTGGGCAGAAGCCCTGCCCGCAGAGGGCTTGCGGGCCCGGGCGAGGGAGGCCCGCGGGGCGCATCAGAACCATGTCCAGTCTGTCAGATGCGTGAGGACAAAGGCGGGGAAGGGCACCGACCGGGCGGCTAGGGAAGGCTCTCGGGGGGATGACTTTTGAGCCAAGACCTGGAGGAAACCAGGGCACCAGCCGGCGCGGGGGTAGGGGTGGGGGTGAGGGGGGTGCAGTGCCCGTGTGGCTGGAGTGGAATCATGACAATGGCTCACGTGTTGAGCAGGTGCCAAGCCCAGTGCTCGATGCTTTATGCATATTATTCCCTGTCATCATCAGGACAACCTGGACCTGGGCACTGCTGTCAGCTAAGAGGAAATCGGGGTCAGGGAGCCCAAGGAGACTGATGTCATTGCCTGAAACACCCCCAAGAGACCCAGGGTGGGGTGACCTTAACCAAGATAGGTTCCCCACGCAACTCCTGTTTCCTCCCAGAGCACTAGAGGCAGGGGCAGTGAGTGACTTGAAGGGAAGATGGGCTGTACGGGCCCTTTTTGCTGACAGTCTGCCCCCCCAAAAGAACAATTTACCCAGCAGCTGGGGCCCCTGAAACCCAGCCTAAAATACTGTACAGAACAAAGGTGTGGTAGGAGTTTTCCTGGACAGAAGTCTCTTCTCTCTGTTCTCCTGGGAGAGGCTTTTGTTGTCTGGGAAGCACTTGTCACTCCTCTAGGCCCTGGAGCAGGTACTAGTGGCTTTGGGGAGGGAGGGTAGAACTGGGAAGAGGCTGCTGCTGGCGGTGGGCTGGGGGGAAGCTGGCGGTGGGGTGGAACAGTAACAAAGATGGTGTCAGCCAGGCAGGCTGTGTGGACCCACCAGCAACTGCAGGACAAGCAGAGTCACCGAAACATCCCTGTGAGCCTGGATTGATTAAAGCACAGCCCCACGCCGAACCGGTTTGGCTCAGTGGATAGAGCGTCGGCCTGCGGACTCAAGGGTCCCGGGTTCGATTCCGGTCAAGGGCATGTACCTTGGTTGCGGGCGCATCCCCACTGGGGGGTGTGCAAGAGGCAGCTGATCGATGTCTCTCTCTCATCGATGTTTCTAGCTCTCTATCCCTCTCCCTTCTTCTCTGTAAAAAATCAATAAAATATATTTAAAGCACAGCCCCAAAGCTCACCCAAGTCTGCACCGGCAAGCAGGTTCTCTGACCACCGACCAGACGTGGTGGAAAGGGCCTCGGGGTTGCCGATCGGGGCTTCCTTTGCTGGCTGTACCCGTCGCTTCTCTGCTGTACAAGTGGGGGATGAAGGCCTGTGGGTTTCTCATGGAGACCTCTGCTCCAGCCTGGCACAGCTTCAAGTGTGGGTTTCTCATGGAGACCTCTGCTCCAGCCTGGCACAGCTTCAAGTCTTGGCCTTTGGGTGGGGGTGTGAAATGTGGAGGATTAGGAGTGGGACCCAGCCCTGTGAGTTTGAGCCTCAGGAGACAGTGAGGTCCTGGTGGTACAGGACCACAGGGGAACTTACTGCTAGGCCATTTGGTAGATAAGAAGGAGACTCAGAGGTTAAGTGGTTCACCTGAGAGCCCACAGCTATGAAGTAGCAGAGATGGATCCAGGTGCAAACCACTGGAGTCCAGAGCCCAAGCCCTGCCCCTTAGGGAGTGGATTCACCCCAACAGAATATGTGGCCATGTGCTTGCTATAGTGGAGACCCTCCCACTCAACACACACACACACACACACACACACACACACACACACACCACACTCTGTGGGGCCATAGGGATGGGGAAGTAATGATCACCAAAGGGGACAGACACTTTCTATTCTCAGATTCTCAGCCATGCAGTCCCAGGCCTCATCCCTAGGCCTTTGCATCTGGGCTGAATTGGTCTCTCCCTTCTCAGGGTGGACTGGTGTAGGAGGGGCCAGAGGCACTGTAGGGGTCATCTGCCAATGTCTTCTGCCAGGGGCTTCTTCCTGATGAGGTCTCAGACTTTGGTCTTGGGCCCGGGCCCAAGGGCAGAATGATGCCACCTGGACACCTGGAACCTACCTGCACACCCTGGCCTTGAACTAAGGGTGCAGTTGAAGCTATGACCACTGAGTGTGAGGGTGCCAGGATGGAGGGAGAGAGGTCTGAGGTGGCACATGTGAGCCATGAGACTTGAGTGAATAGAATGCCAGGAGATGGGAGCTGGTCCCCTCAAATGACCCCTGTGGGCCAGGAGTTGTGAACACTGCATATTGCTTCCTGTTGATCTGGTCCCTCCTTCCCTTTTTTCCTCCCTGGAAATATTCTGAGTCTTAGAACCCCAATGGGCTCTCAAACTCAAGATGCTGACCAATAAGTCTGGGGCAAGGTTCAGGGATTTGTTTTTTAAAATATATTTTTATTGATTTCAGAGAGGGAAGGGAAGAGAGAGGGAGAGATGGAAACATCAGTGATGAGCGAGGATCATTGATTGGCTATCTCTTGCACGCCCTCTAATGGGGGATGGAGCCTGCAACCCTGGGCATGTACCCTGACTGGGAATCAAACCGTGACCTCTAGGTTCATAGGTCAATGCTCAACCACTGAGCCACTCTGGTTGGGCTGAGGATCTGTATTTTTAACAAGCTCAAGTGACTTGTGATGCATGTGGTCCTCTGACTAGACCTGGAAAACTGCTGTCCCAGGCCTCCCAGCCAGGCCGCTGTAAGGAACCCCTTCCAAGCCTTCTGGCAGATAAGAGACTGGTGTGCCTAATGGTTTTCCACAACTAAAGTTAGATGCATTCTCACTTGGAATGCTGTCATCAGCTGAGCTCCTCCCCTGTTGAAAATAAATGATGGCGCCCAGTTGGAGTGGCTCAGTTGGTTGAACATAGTTTTGTGCACCGAAGTGTTGCCAGTTCGATTCCTGGTCAGTGTACATACCTGGTTGTGGGTTTGATCTCTGGTCAGGTACATACAGGAGACAACTGATGTTTCTCCCTCCCTCTCTCTAAGCATGTCCTCGGGTAAGGATTAAAATAATAATAAATAAATGATGGAGTCTCAAGCAATAGCCCTGTCTTTAACCTTCCCCTGCCGAGTATCTCCAAAGATCCGGCTACCCTGGGTCACCCACTTATTTCTGAGCTCCTTGCTCTGTCCCGCGCTCTCCCCTCAAAGCACATCGTGCCAGATTCTGCCATGTCCTAAAGCCCCAAGGGTCTGCCCATGGGCCACACTACCCCTGCCTGGACTTAGGGGTGTTGGTTCAGATCCTGATTTTGCCCTAACCAGGCTCATGACCCGACAGATTCCTTGAGCCCTCAGAGTTCCTGTTTCCTCCTCGACAGTGTGGAAGGTGGTAATAATAGTCCTGTCTCACAAGGCTCTTGTGAGGATTGACATTATGTGGCTTCATCTCTAAGGGACCTTGGAATATAATATTTCCTGATCTGTGTTATGTTATTTAATCCTCAAAACTATCCTGTCAGATAGATTGTTGCTGTCAGGCCCATTCTGTAGATGAGAGGGAGGCTCAGAGAAGCCAAGTGATTTGGCCAAGAGCACTTACTATAAAGCAGCAGAGGTGGGATTATTCTAATGCAAATCATTTCACTCCAGAGCTTAAGTTTCTAACCACTAACAACTCTACCCCTGTACCCCTGTGCTATGGGTTCTCTTTCTTCATCTTGAGTTCATTCATTCAAGAAATATGTTTGGCATGTCTACTACCTAGGGATATAGCAGGGAATGAACAGAGGAAGCTCTGCCCTTATGGAGCTTACATTTTGGTCAGGACACATTGGAAGAAATGTATAGGAACTATAGATACTTGCCCAAGGCCTCTCTTCCTCACTGTCTGACCTGGGGGCACAGACCAGGACCCCCTATTTCACCTCCTTATTGTTTCTTGCACCCAAAGGCCTCAGGAGGTAGACATTGGCTGAATTGGACTGGTGTGGGTTTGCCCCTTGTGGAGGCGGAAGTGGATCACAGCAGGACCTGGTGTAGGGCTTGAAGGCCTTGGAATCCTAAGGGGATGGGGGCAGTGGCAGTGCTGGCATGGAAGGAATGGGAGTACAGTTGGGCACCACCATCCAAGCCAGGCTGAGGATAGACTTTATTAGGGAACTACAAATCAAAACCATACTGCTTTACACCCACCAGGATGACTATAACAACAAAAAGAGAAACAATAATAAGTATCAGGAAGATAGGGAGCAGTTGGAACCCTCACATTGCTGGTGGCAATGTCAAATGGTGCAGCCATTTTGAAATAATCTTGCAATTCCTCAACATAGAGTCACCATTTAACCCAGCACTTTCACTTCAAGAGAATTGAAAACATATGTCCAGGCAAAAACTTGTACATGGGTGTTCATAGCAGCATTATTCTCTTGACTAGAATCGAACCTGGGACCCTCCAGTGTGCAGGCCGACACTCTATCCACTGAGCCAAACCAGCCAAAAGCAGGAAACAACTCAAATGTTCATCAACTGATGAGTGGGTCAACAAAATGTGGTCTAGCCATACAATGGAATATTATTCAGCCATGAAAAGGAATAAAGTTCTGATAGATGCTACAACATGAATAAACCTTGAAAACATTATGCTGAGTAAAGAAGCCTTACACAAAAGACCACATATTGAATGGTTCCATTTCTATAAAATGTCTAGAATAAGTAGATCAATAGAGATGGAAAGTAGACTACTGGTTGTCAGGGGGAGTGGGCACAGGGATTGGAGAATACTGTTAATGGATGCAGGGTTTCTTTGGGGGGTGATGAAAATGTTCTAAAATTGATTGTGTTTTAAAAAAAATTTTTAAATCAATTTTGGAGAGGACAGGAGAGGGAGAGAGAGATGGAAACATCAATGATGAGAGAGAATCATTGATCGACTGCCTCCTGTACACCCTGGACTGGGGATTGAGCCTGCAACCTGGGCATGTGCCCTGACCAGGAATCAAACTGTGACCTCCAAGTTCATAGGTCAACACTCAACCACTGAGCCATGCCAGTCGGGCATAAAATATATTGATTTCAGAGAGGAAGAGAGAGATAGAAACATCAATGATGAGAGAGAATCATTGATCGACTGCCTCCTGCATGCCCCCTACTGGGGATGGAGCCTGCAACCCACGTGCTCTTGACTAGAATCAAACCTGGGACTCTCCAGTGTCCAGGCCGATGCTCTATCCACTGAGCCAAACCAGCCAGGGCTGAATTATATACTTTAAAATGGTAAATGGTATGGTATGTGAATTACATCTCAATAAAGCTCTTACTCAAAAAATATTAGCCAGACTTTCCTGCATTAATGCTGACAGAAGGCACCAGGAAGTGGATTCAAGAACTTGCTGAGTGATGGGGGAGAATCTTTGTGGTTACATTGCTGTAATTCTCATGAAATGGTTGTGGAGAAGTGATTGTGGAGGAGGCTTTGATTCATCCTTAAGGCCTCAGCTTATGTGATATCCCTGAGCTTGCCCGCCCGCGCCCCCCCAACCTCACAACCCTCCCTTTGTCACTTGCCATCACTCTCAGTCCCTTCTTTCTTTCCTCTTTAGCACTTCCCACACTTGGAATTATTTTCTGTGGAGCCGATTTTGTCTGACTCTTGCTGGGCTGAGTTCCATGAGGCCAGGGGCTTGTCTGTGTCTGGTTTACCCCACAGTAGGTGTTCAATAAATACCTGTAGAGTGAATGAACCCATACAGGGTAGGGAAAAAGTAGTTTATAGTTGTGAGGACCTGAAACACAGAGTCTATTCTTGTATTATTATTTATTAATTATTGTATTATTTCCCATACAAACAATTGTAAACCCACATTTGCCCCATCCTGTATATACTGATAACTGGGGGAGGTCTGGGCTAGGGTCCATGCTTGCTGCAAGGGAAGGAGTGAGCAGAGTGGATCAGGGTCCTGGCCCCAGTGGCTTTCTTTTTCTCTCTGTTTCAGTTCCAGGAGAATGTCTCTGGAAAGGAAGCCCAAAGCCTGGTCTGGCTGGGAAGAGGGGAGCGGGGTGGGGAGCAGGAATGGGGGCTGGACGGTCCTGGGGAGGAAGTCTGCAGCCCCAGGCTGCCGAGGGCGTGGTGTCTGTGTTTGCACCTTTGGAATGTGGCTGATTCACTCTGGGGAGAGCCATGTGCCGCCACTGTTGCTGCCTTGGATCTGACATCTGGAGGCTGAATTCCCGGAGGAGACAGATTCTTGCTAAGCAGATGCCAACTTTGAAGGTCAAACTGAGTGATGGTGGTGCTTTAGAAGGAGGTCCAGAGGCCCCCCCCCCCCAGTATTCTGGGAGAGAGGTGAGGCCCCATCCCCAGCCGTGTTCCAGCCCCTAAGCTACCAGAGCTCTGCAGTCAGACCTGTGTTCAAAGGCCAGTTACTTAACAATTCATATAACAGCAAAGGCCGAGGGCCTGGCTGGTCAAGTGCTCAGCAGTGGTGCTGGGACATTGGATTGCATCGCTCCATCCTGTAGGCTCTCTGTCACCCAGCTTGGCTCTCCCCGGGTTCCAGCAAGACCCCGGGCTTCCCTCTTGTTGGGTCTCAGCTCATCCCTGACGCTGATTGGACAGGTCTGGGTCAGGAGCTTACTCCAGCCCAGGGTAGACACCCCTAGTGCCACACAGGGAAAGTGGGAGTGAGGGGTCCCCCAAAGCAACCAATGCCAGGGGGTGGGCAGAAACAGCACACAACCCCACTCGGCTCAGCTGCCTCCATAGGACTGGCTTCTGGGGCTCATGCCAGGCTCTGTGCTCAACTTCATGGCTCTTACCTACTGAGTATGCCTATGTTCCTTAAGTTCTCAAAAGCTCATTTTCTTTCTTTCTTTCTTTTTACTACTCACCGGAAGATATCTTTTTCCATTGATTTTCAGACAGTGGAAGGACCTGGGGGAGAGAGAGAAACATTGAAGTGAGAGAGACACATCAATTGGTTGCCTCCCTCAGGTGCCTGGTATCAAACCTGCAGCTGAGATATGTGCCCTTGACTGGGAATTGAACCCGAGACCCTTTGGTCCATGGGCTAGCTCTAACCACTGAGCAATTGGCCAGGGCAGAAGCTCATTTTGTTATCTATGAAATCTCATAGGCTTCTTTTAAAAATTGAATTAGTCAATAAGTGAAAATCCCTTGGTACCTGCTTGGCCCACAGGAGGCAAGGTGCTAACATGTCTAGTTCCCTTTCTCTTCCCTGTATCTAGATATTATGTGATCTGCTCTGTGATGGTGCAGGCAGGTGTGTGCACACGTGTGTATGTGTGTACACGTGTGCACATGCATGCAGCATGCCCCTTTCTCTCCTCCAAGGAGTTCTGTATTGTTTGGCTTTCCCCCAGAGGCTTAGGGACTATATAGGACAGAGGGTAGAGGCAGGAGGAAGAGGAAAGGGGTTGAAGGAGAAGTGTATGGGCCTCCCTTGCTGGTCTGCAGGCTCAGGCCTGCCTCTGGGAGTCACCTTGCTATTCCCTCAGTTCTACCTGGGGCTGGAGGGGGCCCAGGCTCTGAGGAGTGGCTGCCTCTGTCCCTCCCATGTCACGTTAAATGCATGTTGGTCATTTGACATTGGGGGGCAGCACTGAAACAGGCTTGCTGATCTCATCTTCTCTCCTCTAGAACCCTGGAACCTGGGGGTGAATCAGAGAGGAACCCAGGCTTGGGGCTTCTCAGAAGAAGAAACTGGTGCTCAGAGTATTCTCAGCCTCTGGAACGCCTCGGAGAAACCAGGGGCTTCTGGGGAGGCGGAGAGCAGGCCTGCTGTAAGCTTTTCCAGCTTTTGTCAACTGAGGTAAAGCGCCTCTCAGACTCTGCTTGGGGCCGTGGAGCACTAGGCCGAGTGTTCCGCCTCCTTGGCTCAGGGTCTTCCCCTCCTGCCAGTCCTGCTTGGTGCCACACCTCTGAGCTGCCACAGGTCTGTGGGTGCCAGCTCATCCCCACCCAACCACCCAAGTCCTTCGACTCTCATCCCAAATGCCACCACGTGCATCTGTGGTTATTCTCATCTCCATGGCCATTCTGGCTTTTCATATAATGGAATCATGCAATATGTCACCCTTTGTGTCTGGCTTCTTTCACTGAGTATCATGTTTTCAAGGTCCATCCATATTGTAACACCTGTCAGTACTTCATTCCTTTTTTTGTTAATCTTCACCCGAGGATATTTTTTCTATTGATTTTTAGAGAGAGTAGAAGGGAGGGAAAGAGATAGAGAAAAATAGATGTGAGAGAGACACATCTATTGGTTGCCTCCTACACATACCTCAACCCAGGGCCAGGGTAGGTGCCCTTGACCAGAATCGAACCCACAACCCTTCAGTCCTTAGGCCAACGCTCTAACCACTGCTCAGGGCTTAACCAGCTAGGGCAGTACTTCATTCTTTTTAATGGTCAAATAATATTCCATTGTGTGGATAGATCAGAATTTGTGTATCCATTCATTGATCAATGGATGTTTGTGTTGTTTCTACCTTTTGTGAATGATGCTGCTATTCCTGTATAGTTTTTTTGGTAAAGATGAAGGTTTTCAATATAAGTGCTTTTTTTTTTTTTTAATCCTCACCCAAGGACATGCTTAGAGAGTGGAAGGGAGAGAGAAGAGGAGAGGAGAGAGAGAGGGAGAGAGAGAGAAGAGAAGCATCGATGTGAGAGAAACATTGATCAGCTGCATATGTGCCCTGACCGGGAATTGAACCCCCAGCCTTTCTTGGTGCACGGGATGATGCTCCAACCAACTGAGCACTCTGGCTGGGCTCAATATAAGTGTTTTTGTTTTGTTTTTTTTGACAAATACTTCATTTAATCCTCACAACAGCCCTGTGTGTCAGTGCCGGCATGCTCTCCTCTTGCAGATAAGGAAACTGAGGCTCAGAGAGGTGAGTCAAGGTCACACAGCTGGAAGCACTGGGCTTCTCTAGCTCTTGGCCATCAGGCCCCATGATGCCTACTGAGGTGTTTCGGTTCATTTTCAGCAGAGCCTTGCCAAGTGCTATCCCACAGTAAATGTTGCTTATTCTTCCATGAAGGCTCATGCAGAACTGCAGCCCCAGATGTGCTCCATGCTCTATCATGGTGAGTGCCAGTCATGTGCTCAGTGGTAATCCTGTGGCTCCACAGAAGCCCCTCAGGTGGTTATGGGAAGTCCCTACTGTTGCAGATTCATCCACAGATCTGGGACTGGGCATTTCACTGCTGCCTCTGAATACATTTTCAGCCTGTATCACCTTGCTTTTCTAGGGGTCCCAAGGCTGTCTTTCATCTCTTGCCTTGGATTTGGCACACAGACATGTGTTTGCCTGCTGGTGACCTTTGCTTCCTCCACCTTCCTTCCCTGTTGTCATACAAGCCATGGTTCAAGTCGGCTCTGCCAGTCTGGCTCTGTGGCTTCAGGCAAGTTTCTCAACCTCTGAGCCTCTATTTGCTCATCTGTGGCGGAGGAGTCATAATACTACCTATCGATACACTGATTAGGTGGTTGTGGAACTAAGAAAAGGGAGTTGAAGTCCGGCCGGTGTGGCTCAGTGGTTGCGTGTCAACCCATGCACCAAGAGGTTGCTGGTTTGATTCCCGGTCAGGGCACATGCCCAGGTTGTGGGCTTGATTCCCAGTGGGAGTGTGCAGAGGCAGCTGATTGATGTTTTCCCTCATGTGTGTTTCTATCTTTTCCCCTCCCTTCCTCGCTCTGTAAAAATCAATAAAAAAATTTTTTTTTAAAAAGACAAGGGAGCCCTAACCGGTTTGGCCCAGTGGCTAGAGCGTCGGTCTGCGGACTGAAGGGTCCCAGGTTCGATTCCGGTCAAGGGCATGTACCTTGGTTGCGGGCACATCCCCAGTGGGAGGTGTGCAGGAGGCAGCTGATCGATGTTTTTCTCTCTCATCGATGTTTCTAATTCTTTACCCCTCTCCCTTTCTCTCTGTAAAAAATCAATAAAATATATTAAAAAAAAAAAAGACAAGGGAGATGTGCCCACTCAGTATCCAGCCCCTCACATACACTTGGGAAGCCACCCGTCTCTGGTCATTCCTCCCTGCAAAGGCAGGCTGGCACCTGGCCCGGGGAGGGGGCAGGAGCTTTGTGTCTCTCCCCGCCCCTGGGACAGTGGGAGGCTCCCATGACTCAGTTCTGCCCAAGGAGGGGGAAGTCAAGGCCAGGCCTCTGAGGTAGGGGACCCAAGGGACCTCCCTGTCCTCCTCACTCTGCTCTCTGCCCATCTCCCATCTCCCATCTCCCCACCCGGTGCTTCCGGCAAAGCTGGGCAGGGCCCAATGCATTCTCTGCTGGTTATCTTGGCCAGGTGCTCCACCCCGTCCCTAGATCTGCAGCACAGACCTGCTGCCCGGTGGACTGCCCTGAGTGGGTGCCATCGCCCACAGCTCGAGGGTGGAGAGGCAGTCATTCAGAGGGGATGTGGATCAAGGATGGGAAGACCTCTAGTCGCCAGAGTGGAGCCTCCAGCTCCTGCCAGGGAAACCCTCCCAGCGGCTGCTTAGCCTTTCCCAGCCCTGCCCTCCTCCTTAGCTGCTCACATTTCAGCTTCTGAGTTACTGGCACCACCTTGTGCTGCTGAGGCCACCGTACCAGACAGACGTTAACCCCCCACGTGCTGGCAGTGGGCTCCCTGGATATAGCGCAGGGGCTCGGGGTTCACAGGGGCTGAGGGAGGAAACAGCTGAAACCAGTCCCTGTGCTCTAGCCTGGCTCCCCTGCTGGGCGTTATCTTGCTCCCTCCTCCCTGTCTGCCCAACTGAAAGCTACGCCTCCCTGACCCCTAGGGGTTGTTCCTTTGGCTGCCTGGACACTGACGGTCGGCCACGGAATGTGGTGTCTCTATCACCAAGTACTTGACCTTGTCCTTTCTTGTAGACTCCGTCTTCTCCCTCCATATTTCTTGCCACACCCAGCTGGGCTCCCCTCTTGCACCTGGACCACTAGTCCCAGTCAGTCTTGAGGTCATAGGAGGTTGTGAGGAGCCTGCTAGGAGCCAGGTGCCGGCACCGACTAGCTGGGACAATCTTGGGCAAGTCCTTGGGGTATTGGATCACAGACGTGGGTGCTGTAGTGAGGATGAAATGGGGAACTTGAGTAAAGCCGCCAGAGCATCAGCTGGCACTTAGAGGCACTCAAGGACTCCTGCCCACATACACTTGGGCCTGCCCCACCACACACACATGCTGGAGCTTTGAGTCCCCCTCCTCCGGAGAGCGACTGCTTCCTGGCTGCCTCACCTCTCATAGCCTCTCAGGCCTGCTTTCTCATCAGAGCAGACCTCTGTCCCTCCCCTGCCCTGGCCATTCCCAGCCCAGCCCCAGCCTTTTCCATCCGCAGGCAGGACTGGACATCCTGCCTTCTCTCCCTCACCTCGCTCTTCCTCCGAGGAGCTTCAGCTGCCCAGAGAGACATTGGGCACCTCCTCTGAGCTCAACAGCAACCTCAGTTGTCCTCGTCCCCTATCCTTCTGATTTGGACCTTTCTCCTGAACCCCAAATGCTCCCTCCTGGTTCCTTGTGGCCCCTTTGATGATCCTTCACACTCCCTGCCACACCTCCTTGGTCCCTAGGCTGATTTACTCTCCTTTTATATTGCCCCGAGGCCCCTGAGCTCTCTCCTCCCCTCCTCTGCACTCATGGGAAGGGCCCAGAGGGAGAGTCAGGTCCCAGCTTTCCAGCTATGCCATGCCTCAGGCTCCTGTCTTCTGGGTGGGATCTTCACAGCTGAACTTGTGCTTACCGAGATCAACTGAGAAAGTGGTCAGCTGTTTCATTTTTTTAAAAAAAAATATTTTTATTGATTTTAGAGAAGAAGGGAGAGGGAGAGAGAGATAGAAACATCAATGATGAGAGAGAATCATTGATTGGCTGCCTCCTGCACAGATCGAGCCTGCAACCCACGTATGTGCCCTTGACCGGAATCAAACCTGGGAGCCTTCAGCCCGCAAGCCGACACTCTATCTACTGAGCCAAACCAGCTGGGACAGCCATTTCATTTAAAACTGAGATAGTCCAGCCAGGTGGCCATATGTTGAGTTTTTATTAAGGGAATGCACCTCACTGAAGCAGGCATACCTGGTTCCTCCTTGTTGACATGGTGAAAAGCAGAGAGATATTTCCCTGGGGAAAGTCCCTCACAGAGGGAGGTGGAGGAGCTGAGTGGGATGAGGGCAGGAGCACACTCCAGTGGGCTGTAGTAACGGGCCTGAAAGTAGGGAACAGAACCAGAAAGGGGGGCAGAGGACACGGGACACATCACAAGTAGACTCCAGCCCTCCCTTTTTAATTTTCACCCAAGGATATGTTTGTTGATTTTAGAGAGAGGGGAAGGGAGAGAGACAGCGAAACATCGATGTGAGAGAGAAACATTGATCTGTTGTCTCCTGTACGCACCGCAACCGGGCATTGGATCTGAAACCTAGTTATGTGCCCTGACCAGGAATCGAACCCATAACCTTCTTGGTGTACGGGATGATGCTCCAGCCAACTGAGCCACCCAGCCAGGGCTCCAGCCCCCTTTTCAAGATCTTGCTAATGAGCAAAGTGAGTCAGATCGGGCTGGACAAAGGAAGTGGGCATCTGGAGGGCAGGACCTTTTGAGCCTTCTGAACAAGCCCAGTGCCTCCAAGATCAGTAAGGCCTTGGGGGTGTCGGAGCTCAGCCACTTCACCCCAATCTCGGCCTTGACTTCTCTAAATGTGTTCACTCTGCTTGCTCTCTGAGGATCCTTTGTGCCAGGCGCCCTCTAGTGGTTGGGGGACCCCAGCCTTGTTGGTCCAGAGATCTCTGTGTCTAGGGTAGGACAGGAGACCAGGGCTTTGGGGGATATTGGGATATGCTCCAAACCCCTGCACAAGTGTCTGACCCCATTCTGTTTTCCTTGGAGTATTCAGGATCCCCTCCCAAGCAGGGGCTTTTTGCTTCTATGGGGCTTTCATTCCTGACCCAAGAACTTTTATCTACCCCCCACACCCCATCTCCTAAACAGGTTGGGGTCCCACATGTACCAGAGCATGCTGGGGTCCAAAAGGCCATCTGTTCACCCGATCCCTCCTCCCCCCCCACACACACACTCATGGCATATTTGCTTAGAGGAAAAGCCTCAAAATAGGATTGGGACCCTAGATTCCTGTTTAGGTTCCATCTCCATTTCTCTGTATGTCATTAGGGAAGTCCCTTAACTTTCTCTGTACCTCCTTCATGTTTCCCTCATCTGTGGTAACGGAATTCTTCTAAGGCCCCCAGTGACCTTTGCCCTTATATACTCCCCTTTCATGGAGTGGGCAGAACCTGTGAATAGAGCATCACTCCCATGATTAGATTATGCTACTACATATGCATAGTTGACCTTGAGATAGAGACATTATCCTGAGAATGTCAGGCTAACAATATCCATTAGTTTGACCTAATCATATGAGTCTTTTAAAAAATAGAGAGTTTTCTCCGGCTGCTTCTGGAAGGGGAAATGGGAGAGATTTGAATCGAGAGAGGGATTCATGCCTGGGACATTCTCTTGTTCAGATGGAGGAGGCCAGGGCACAAGGACCTGAGGATGGCTTCTAGGAGCTGAGAGCCAACCCCAGCCAGTAGCCAGCAAGCCAGTGAGACCTCCTTCTACAGCCAAAGGGAACTGAATTCTGCCGACGTCCAGTGAAGTTGGAAGAGGACCAGAACTCCAGATGAAATCAAAGCCACAACTGACACCTCAATTTCAGCTGGTGAGACCCTGAACAGGGAACCCAGCCATGCCATGCCTGGCTTTCTGACCTCCTGAACTGTGAGATGATAAACAGGTACCGTTTTAAGCCAATAAATATGTGGAAATTTATTACACGGCAACAGGAAACGAATACATCATTTGTCCAAAGAGAAGAACAGTATTTTAGAAACATGTAAGATAAAAATGAGAGAAATCTATATTACCCTTCCCCCCAAGGCTGCTGTGTAGAGTAAAAATCTGCAGCAGCTTCTGTATTTACAGTCCCCCCTCCTGGCTGCAGTTAAACCCACATTCTTAGGGTTCATATCTTTCACCTGAGCTTCCAGCCATTCTGGATGAGGGCACGTTTGTTTTGAGAAGGGCTGTGCTAATGGCACCATCAGAGCAGCCAGATCCCACGTTGGCTGAAGAAAGGAACTCTGGAACCCTCTACTGTAGGGGATCCTGGACTTTGGCCATCTTTAGGGTCAATAAAGCCATTTAAAAAATAACAGCTTTATTAGATACGATTCACCCATCTGAAGTGTAAAATTGAATGGTTGTAGTCTATTCAGAATTGTGTAACCATCACCACAACCAATTTTAGAACATTCTCTCATTGCCCCCAAAGAATCCCCCGATTAGCACTCGCCCCTCATTTCCTCCTAATGCCCCCTCATTCCCTTGGCAACCACTAATCTTTCTATCTCTATAGATTTGCTTATTCTTGACATTTCATGTAAAAGGAATCATACAGTGTGTGACCTGTGTCTGGCTTCTTTCACTTAGTATCATGTTTCCAGGGCTCATCCATGTTGTGGCATGTGTCAATATTTCATTTCATTTTTTTTTGGTACTTCATTGCTTTTTATGACTGAATAATATTCCATTGTGTAGATGGACCGCTTCTTGTGTACCCATTCCTCATTAAAGCCTGTTGATGACTCTCATTCACTCCTCCTACATGGAATTTGGGGTGGGGCTGTGGGGAGGGGAGCAAAGGGGAGGGCAGGGCACTGAGTGCCAGCTCAGTAGAGGATCTGCATTTCTAACAGGGATCATCGTGGGCATTTCATTAATTACACTCTTTAAAGGGATCTAATTTTTAAAGGGCAAGCATTCTGCGGGCTGATTTTCACACCACTCGATCCTCTGTGCAGTTGTCTCTGCTCTAAAGCAGGTGAGCCCCATATTCAATGTCAACCTTACAACATGGCTGTCCCTTTCACTTGCAGCAAGTTTTATTTATTTTTATTATTTAATATATTTTTTATTGATTTCAGAGAGGAAAGGAGAGGGAGAAAGAGATAGAAACATCAATGATGAGAGAGAATCATAGATTGACTGCTTCCTACACACCCCACACCGGGGATTGAGCCCGCAACCCAGGCATGTGCCCTGACCAGGAATCGAACCATGACCTTCTGGTTCATAGGTCAATGCTCAACCACTGAGCCACTCTGGCTGGGCCACCTGCAGCAAGTTTTAACAGGGAGATAGGACTGGGGGTTTGGCCTCTCCTCTGTCCCTCCTTGCACATCACCAAACTGTCATTCTCCCTGGGCCAGCTCAGATGCCTCTGGCCACCACCATCCATGGCAACCTGGTACCAGTGATATATCAACTACACCTATTGATGCCAGGCATGCCACTAACTTCTCGTGATAGCCTGCAAGCTAGGTGCTGTACGACCTCTGTTTTACAGATGAGGAAACTGGGTAAGGTTGAGGAACTTGCCTGGGGTCACCCTGGAGCTGGGGTTCAGGCAGAGTCTGGATTCTGAACCACACTGCGTAACTACTAGTCCTTTCTGGAACTGTTGTCCAAAGAGCAGGGAGTGTGTGTAGACAGATGAGGGAGGTCTGAGGACTGTGGCCCCAGAGGGTAGCCTCCCAGATGCCAAGAAAAAAAGAATTTCAAGAAGGTCAGATTTGGTGAAGACAGAAAACAGAGCCCTTTAGGTCACCAGTGACTTTAGCAAGAGCAGTTCTTATGAAGTTGGTTTTCCAATTTGCCCAGCACCATTTATTGAAGAGGCTTTTTTTTTTTTACACTCCATTGTGTGTTTCTGTCTCCTTTGTAGAAAATTATTTGCCCATATACATGTGCTTTTATATCTGTGCTCTCAATTCTGTTCCATTGATCTGTGTGTCTTTTTCCCCCCCTGCCAACACCATGCTGTTTTGATTATCGTAGCTCTGTAGTATAATTTGAAGTCAGGTAGTATGATACCTCTGGCTTCATTCTTTTTTCTCAGAATTGCTTTGGCTATTCGGGGTCTTTGGTGGTTCCATACAAATCTAATGATTTCTTGAAAAAATGACATTGGGATTTTGATGGGGATTGCATTCAATCTGTATATTGCTTTGGGTAATGTGGCCATTTTAACTATGTTGATTCTTCCAATTCATGAACAATGGGATATTTTTCTATTTTGTAGTCTTTTTCAATCTCTTTTAATAATGCTTTGTAGTTTTCAGTATATAGGTTTTTTACATGCTTTGTTAAGTTTATTCTTAGGTATTTTATTCTTTTGGTTGCAATTGCAAAAGGAATTTCTTTTTCTGAAGTTTTATTGTTAGTATATAGGAAGGCAGTAGATTTTTGTACACTGATTTTGTATCCTACAACTTTACTGTATTTGTTGTTGTTTCTAATAGTTTTTTGTGGCATCATTAGGGTTTTCTATGTGAAGAATCATGTTATCTGCAAAAAGTGACTTTTACTTGTTCCTTCTCGATTGGGATGACTTTTATTTCTTTCAGTTGCCTTATTGCTCTGGCAGAACTATCCTATCTAATAATAGACAAACATGGTAATTAACTGTACCTCCGAAATGCTTCCCATTGGCTAATCAGGGCGATATGCAAATTAACTGCCAACCAAGATGGCGGCCGGTAGCCAGGCAGCTGAAGCGAACAGGAGGCTTGCTTGCTCCAGTGATGGAGGAAGCCAAGGTTCCCCGCCTGCCGCTGCCGGCCTCTGAGCTGCACTCTAAGAAACAATGTTGCAATTATAGAAGCTAAACAAACCCCAGAAACCTGCTTTCAGCCAGCCGGGCCTCAGAGCTGGAGTTGCAACAGTGTTTCAATTATAGAAGCCAAACAAACCCAGATACCTGCTTTCAGCAGCTGAGGTCTCAGAGCTGGAGCCGAGCCTCAGAGCTAAAGCCGGCCCTCAGCTCCAGTGACAGCCATAGAAGGTAAATAAATCTCAGAATAAAAAAAAGAAAAAAAAGAAAAAAAGGAGAGGTTGGGAGCTTCAGTCGCCCGCCAGCCTGAAAACGGCCCTCAGCCCCTCACCCAGGCTGGCCAGGCACCCCAGTGGGGACCCCCACCCTGAAGGGGGTGTGACCAGCTTCAAACAGCCATCATCCCCTCATCCAGACTGGCCAGGCACCCAAGCGGGACCCCCACCCTGATCCGGGACACCATTCAGGGCAAACCAGCCGGCCCCCACCCGTGCACCAGGCCTCTATCCTATATAGTAAAAGAGTAATATGCAAACTGACCCTAACAGCAGAAGGACTGGGAATGACTGGTCACTATGACACACACTGACCACCAGGGGGCAGACGCTCAATGCAGGAGCTGCCCCCTGGTGGTCAGTGCGCCCCCACAGGGGGAGCTCTGCTCAGCCACAAGCCAGGCTGATGGCTGCCAGTACAGCGGTGGTGGTGGGAGCCTCTCCTGCCTCCTCAGCAGTGCTAAGGATGTCCGACTGCAGTTTAGTTCTGCTCCCCGCTGGCAAGTGGACATCCCCCGAGGGCTGCTGGGCTGCCAGAGGGATGTCTGATTGCCATCTTAGGCCCAATCCCCTGGGGAGTGGGCCTAAGCCAGCAGGTGGTCATCCCCTGAGGGGTCCCAGACTGCGAGAGGGCACAGGCTGGGCTGAGGGACCTTCATCCCCCACCCCCGAGTGCACAAATTTTTGTGCACCGGGCCTCTAGTCTATTCTAATAAAAGGGTAATATGCTAATTAGACCGGGAGACCTTCCAGACGTCCTTCCAGACAAAGCCATGGTGGCGGGGCTGAGGCAGAGGCAGTTAGGGGAGATCAGGCCAGGAGGGGAGGGCAGTTGGGGGCGAGCAGGCCAGCAGGGAGGGGCAGTTGGGGGTAAGCAGGCTGGCAGGGGGGCAGTTGGGAGCAATCAGGCTGCCAGGAGGGGCATTTTGGGGTGAGAAGGCGGGCAAGGGGGACAAATGGGGGGGGAGCATTTTGGTGGGAGGGGGGCATTTGGGGGTGAGGAGGCTGGCAGGCAGAGTATTTATGGGCGATCAGGCAGGCAGGCAGGTGAGTGGTTAGGACCCACCGGTGCCGGTTTATGAGAGGAATCCCAGTTTGGAGAGGGTCCAGCCCGGGCTGAGGGACCCCCCCCCCCCCCCGCACGAATTTTGTGCACCGGGCTACTAGTCTATATAATAAAAGCCTAAGCAACCATTAGGGCAGAACGACCAGTTGCTATGACATGCACTG
>NW_005871120.1:3857850-3860165 GCF_000147115.1 Myotis lucifugus
AGTGAGCAGGTGGGAGGTAAGGAGCGAGGAGTCCCAGACTGTGAGAGAGGCACAGGCCAGGCTGAGAGACCTCTCCTACAGTGCATGAATTTCATGCACCAGGCTCTAGTGTTGAATAAGAGTGCTGAGAGTGGGCATCCTTGTCTTGTGCTTGATTTTAGAGGAAAAGCTTTCAGGTTTTCACCGTTGAGTATAATGCTGGCTGAAGGCTTGTCATATATGGCCTTTATTATGTTGAAGTACTTTCCTTCTATTCCTATTTTATTAAGTGTTTTAATCATAAATGGATGTTGTATCTTATCAAATGCTTTTTCTGCATCTATTGATAAAATCATATGCTTTTTACCCTTTCTTATGTAATGTGGTGTATTACCTTGATAGATTTGCATATGTTGAACCACCCTTGTGCCCCTGGAATGAACCCCACTTGATTGTGATGTATTATGATTATTTTTGAGGTATTATTGTATTCCATTTGTTAGTATTTTGTTTAGATTTTTGCATCTGTATTCATCAGAGATATTAGTCTGTAGTTTTCTTTTTGTTATCCTTGCCAGGTTTGGTTATCAGGGTTATGTTGGCCTCATAAAATGTGTTAGGAAGTATTGCCTCTTCAATTTTTTTGGAAGAGTTTGAGAAGGGTAGGTTTTAAATCTTTGAATATTTGGTAGAATTCACTGGTGAAGTCATTTGGTCCTGGACTTTTATTTTTTGGGAAATTTTTGATGGTTTTTTCAATTTCCTCATTGCTGATTGGTCTATTTAGATTTTCCAATTCTCATGATTTAGTCTCATGATATTTCTAGGGATAAGTTTTCTTCTAATTGCTCCCATTTTCTCAGAGAAACAGGATGTGAGGTCATGAGCTGAGAGTGAGGAGCAAGAGGAGGTGGTAGAGGTCTTGCCGAAAGGAGAAGGTGGGAGAGAGAATGTACTGGGCAATATGAAGTGACTACTAGCCATCCAAGATCCACTCCAGGATCTTGGTCTGGCATTTAAAAATAAGACCACTTGCCCTTGCCCGGTTTGGCTCAGTGGATAGAGCTTTGGCCTGTGGACCAAAGGGTCCCGGGTTCGATTCTGGTCAAGGGCACGTACCACATTTGCAGGCTCTGCCCTGGCCCGGGCCCCAGTTGGGCTGTATGCAGGAGGCAACCAATCGATGTGTTTCTCTCATATTGATGTTTCTGTCTTTCCCTCTCTTTTCCACTCTTTCTAAAAATCAATGGAAAGATATCCTCAGGTGAGGATTAACAAAAAAATAAAAATAAGGTCACTCGGTAAGGTTGTGGGATTTCCTTTTCCCAGCCCTGTTCTGCTTGGGGGGTAGGTGCAGGGCAGGTGGGGTTATTAGACTTGAAAGGGAAAGTGTATGTAAGATGATTATATTGATAGACTATGAATTATGAGCCAGATAAGGAGGGAAGTGAGGGAAAACTACTGTGCATAAGCTAAAGCCAGCCCACTGATACATATTATTTTTAATTCATGAGAGAGAAAAAGAAACATCGCACTTGCTTGCCTCCCATATGTACCCTGACTGGGAATCGAACCCACAACCTTTGGTGCATGGGACCATGCTCCAACTAACTGAGTCACCTGGCCAAGGCTGTTTAACTTTTTTTTTTTTTTAATATTTTTATTGATTTTAGAGAGGAAGGGAGAGGGAGAGAGAGATAGAAACATCAATGATGAGAGAGAATCATTGGCTGCCTCCTGCACGCCCCATATTGAGGATTGAGCTCGTAGCCCAGGCATATGCTCTGACCAGGAATTGAACCAATGACCTCTTGGTTCCTGGGTAGATGCTCAACCGCTGAGCTACACCAGCCGGGTGGCTGTTTTATTTTTTTTAAAAAATTGTGGTAAAATATATATAACATTACATTTGCCAACTTAACCATTTTAAGGTGTATGATTCAGTGGCATTAATTACATTCACGATGTTGTACCCTCATCACCACTATCTATTTCCAAAAGTTTTCATCACCCCAAACAGGAACTCCATACTCCTTAAGCAATAACTTCCCATTCACTCATCCCTCCAGCCCTTGGTAACCTCTAATCTACTTTCTGTCTTAATGAATTTGCCTATTCTAGATATTTCACATGAGTGGAATCATACAATCCTTGATCATTTGTATTGGTTTATTTCACTTAGCATGATGTTTTCAAGGTTCATCCATGATGTGGTATGTATCAAAACTTCATTCCTTTTTAAGGCTGAATAATATTCTATTGTATGGATAGTCCATGTTTTATTTATCTATTCATCACTTGATGAATAGTGGGGTGGTTTGTACCTTTTGGCTATT
>NW_005871120.1:3861943-3863980 GCF_000147115.1 Myotis lucifugus
CCCCCCAGCCTGCTCACCCCTAACTGCCTCTGCCTTGGTCCTGCCACCATGGCTTTGTCAGGAAGGACATCTGGTCTCCCGGTCTAATTAGCATATCACCCTTTTATTAGTATAGATAATTGATATAGGATAGGATAATAGCAGTAATCCTTGTTATTGGTAGGAGTATTTCAATTAGGAGGTGCAATGTGGGCGGAACCTTGAAGGTGAATGGGATTGAGAAAGGCGGTGGGCAGGAGGCCGGACATTCTAAGGCAGACTGGTCTTCTGGAGCCTGGGGCCCACCCTCCAGGAGCCAGGGGAGGGCCTGGGGAAGGAAGGTGGGGACCTGGTGAGGGTGGTGGCGGGGACAGAAGTTCGTTAGCTAGTGCCCCTCCCTCCTCCGCCCCAGGCCATCAGCCCTCGTAGAAAGCGCACCCTGGTGGAGGAGCAAGTCTCGCATTTGTTTCGCCATGAATGAGAAGCTGCAGCCTTCCCTCCGCCCGGGCCAAGATTCCCGCCGTCCTGCCTCCTCGCAGAGGGGGAAAGTGTGTATGTCGAAGGTTAGGACGGGACCCGGCAGCAGCCACCAGACCTCCCAGCCGCGCTGGCAGCCTGCCCCCAGGCCGCTGCCGTCTTGGCCTCCCTCCACGTTTCCCTCCCTGCCGGGGCCCCCGCTTCCTAGGGCAGCCCCAGGATCCGAGGCGCCCGGCGCGCCCCCTTTGCATTCCTCTCTCCAGCTCCGGGATTCCCAGGCTTTGGAGCTGGGCTAGGCGGCCAGTGCCGGGCAGCTGGGCAGGGCGGGAGGGTGGGAGGCAGTGGGCTGGCCGGCCTCCGAAGTCGGCCCCAAGTTGCATGTGGGAAGCGGTGGCTGTGACGCAAGTTTCCAGGGGGCCCTGAGCTCGGAGGGAGCGCGCCAGAGCGGCTCCACTCTATGCAGTTACAATCGTTAAAAGGGAAAAGCCCCTAGCAGCACCCCAGGCCGCCTTCCCCGGGCCCAGCTGCGCGTCCCCCGCCCTCGAGGGCCGCAGAGCGCGAAGACCCTGCACTGGGCAGTCCCCGCCGGGAACCCGGCCGCACTGGCTGGCTCCCCGCGGTGGCTGGCGTTTTTTTTTTCTTCCTACGCTTGCCAACCTGCCAACCCTGTCAGCTGATGGGACCTCATCACCCATAGTGGCGCATGTAGCTCAGCCGCAACTCGCTCCATTCACGCCGTGCCTTCCCAGTCAACCCGCAGCCCCCCGCTTCTCGCGCAGGGGGGAGGCCCGCAGACCCCGGCGGCCCCTTGCCCACTGGGGCCCTAGCCCTTCTCATCACGGCTCTGCGCCGCCCGGGGGGGCGCTGCAAATAGTCCTTTGTTTACATGCAATTCCTTACTCCGCGGAAGGAGGCCGGGGGAGTGCTGAGTTTTCACCAGCTGTTTCCCGCCTTGAAACAGACATCTGATCAGCTGCAAACACACACACACATACACGCGCCCGGGGAGGCAGGCCGGAGAGACCTCCCTCTCGCCCCTCCCGCCCGCCTCCCTCCCCTTGCCGCCGCCGCCGCCAGCATCTGGGACCGGCCGATTCTGCACCACCGTCCGGCGCTGCCCTTTGATTCGGATTTCCATCTTGCATTCTCCGGCGGACCGCGGGACCCGGCTCGTGCAGAGGAGGGGGGCCGATCGCTATGGAGTATTTCATGGTGCCCACTCAGAAGGTGCCCTCTTTGCAACATTTCAGGAAAACAGAGAAAGAAGTGATAGGAGGGCTCTGTAGGTGTGTACTCCTCCCCCTACCCCCTATCCCCTTCCTACAATTGCAGCCCCGGGCGAGCCAGCCCGAGCGGGCGCGTGTGTGCGCACGCATGGCCGCGCCGCCGACCCCGCTCGCTTTTCTTAGCCGCCCGGGCGGTTGCAAGCCCCGTACGCCGATCTCGCGCGTCGGGAACCCTCCTCCCTCGAAACGTGAGGCCCCTGAGCGGTTCGCGGTCTACTTTTGATCTGCGCAGGAGTGCGAAGTCGGCGACGGTATGTATTTGAACAACAAGACTCACATTGGTTATTGCAAGCAA
>NW_005871120.1:3865023-3879302 GCF_000147115.1 Myotis lucifugus
CTTCACGGGCCACTCCCACCAGAATCACCCTGGACGCTTGTTAAAATGCCGATGTCCGCAACTCCGATAGCTAGAAGGGAGGGCCTGGCCATCTGTATCCTGAACACCACCCGGGGGGACGGCAGAGCTTCGTGGGGGGTTCCCACCCGCGTGCCCAAGTTCGGGATTTGCAGTCTCTTTCCTGAGGCACTGCTCTAGGAGGGAAATGGCTCCCTAGGGTTGAGGCCACGTGCTCTGCTGCCAGGGAAGGCAAGGCGTGGATATTGAGGGAGGTGGAGCCCCAGATGGTGTGGCCCAGGCTGGTGAATACCAGGCGCTGCGGGTTGGGGGGAAGGTTGCTGCACATGTACTACCACCCCCACACCCCTCAACTTCGCTCTCACCTGGACTCTCAATACAGGCAGGCTGTGCCAGTTGGTGGGTTGCAGCTAGCAGGGCCCCCCTGAGTGTTGGCTGCCTGGGGGTCCCAGCTGCAAAACATTAAAAAAAAATATTCTGGAGCTCTTAATATAGGTCTATAGGACTAGTTTAGTTAGGTTTTCTTAATTGAGTTGTCAGTCTCCTGAGTTAAGTAGCCTTACGGTTCCTGTGTGGGATGAGGACGCAGACTTGGAAAGGGAACAGTTACAGCAAGTGGTGGGGCTGGGACTTTAACCCTGATCCCAGGGCCCTGCTCTTAGTCTCTGTTCTTAGCCCCTCCTGGTAGCTGAGAGGAGGGCTGGGCAGTGGGGGGAAGGGTTGAGCTGCTCCAGATGCTAGAGAGGACATTGCCAGTCCTGACCCTGGGCAGGCTTGGCCCAGTGGATCCTGCTTCACACTGTCCCTAGCCCCCCTTTGGAGGAGTCCATTTGTCCCCCAGGGGCCAAGTGCTTAAGGTGGCAGGACTCCCCTACAGGGCTGGGCATCAGGGCATCCTCAGCCTGCTTCTCTGGGAGACACTTGTCAGCCTGTGCACTGGGTGTGGAGTTGGGGCCTCTAGGTTTGTTCATTTTTACTTATTTATTAGTTAAAATGGCTCTCAGCCCTGGCCGGGTAGCTCAGTTGGTTAGAGCATCTTCCTGATATGCCAAGGTTTGGGGTTTGATTCCCAGTCAGTGCACATACAAGAATCAACCAATGAATGCATAAGTGGGAAAACAAATCGATGTTTCCCTCTTAAAAAAAAAAAAAAAGAGCCCTGGCCAGTGTTGCTAAGTGGTTAGAGTGCTGGCCTGTGCACTGAAGGGTCTTGGGTTTGATTCCCGGGTAAGGGCACGTATTTGGGTTGCAGGTTCGATCTCCGACCCAAGTCGGGGCGCATGTGGGAGGCAACCAATTCACGTGTCTCTCTCACATCGATGTTTCTCCCCGTTTCCTCCTGCCATTCCACTCTCTAAAAATCAAGGGGGAAAATATCCTTGGGTGAGGATTAACAACAAAAAAGGCTCTCAAACTGAGAAGCAGGAGTTTAGGGACTGCCTCAGTGGGGAAAGAGACAAATTGCTCTTAGAAGTTAGAAATCAATTAGGGGCTTTTGAATGTGTTGGGTCCCTGATCTAGTATTTACAAGGCATCTACTTTGTGCCAGTGTTGAGGATGTCACAGAGAACCAGAACTGGCCTCTGCCCTGAGTTTGCAGTCTCTTAGAGTTGTCCATGGGTTCTCCTGGAGTCCTGGGTACGAACCCTGGAAAAATAAGGCATCCTGTTGTCCTCAATCTCTCTTTTCTCCTCTTTTAAACTTCACTATGGCCCTGTGAAGTGAGTCAGTATTTCCCCAAATTACAGATGGGGAGACTGGGCCTTTGATAGATGAAGTGGCTAAGCTTGGGGTCCTACGGTTAGTAAATTTGCACTTGAACCCACTGAGTGCAGGGCTTCCTCGGAGGGGCGGAGAAGCTGTGAGGAGGAGGTGTTTCTGATGGGAACAGCCTGGATGTGGTGTGTTCTAGGACTGAGGGCAGGAGTGGCAGGCTGGTTGGAGTGGCGGGTCTATGGATAGAAACAGCTGGGATGGGTGAGGGCCCCGGGCTGCTTCAGTACCTGCTGCAGAGAGAAGGATGAGCACCTTGGGCATCCTTGGTGAGGGTTGTCGTCCTCCCTCCTGTCCTTTGGATTATGGGAGAAATCCTGGGTGGCTCTCTCACCTCTGATTGTATAGTCGTTGAGTGGCAGGTGTGTGAGTGACTTCGGGACGGTGTGAAATGAGAGTTGTCAGTGGCTAATTTGAGGCTGGAGCCCGACAGGGGTGTCTAAGGAGGATGGGGTACTGCCCTTGGACTGAGAGAGAGGGACAGGTACAGGATAGGATCTAGACTTGAAGAGTGTGCTCCCTGCCCTGAGCCTCTGGTTGGGATGCTGGTGGTGTTGGGGGGGTGGGGGCGTTCTGAAGGTACTCTGATAGTGGGTGGGCCGCTCTGGTCTTGGCACCTGAGGCTGGTACCCAAAGTGTTTCTTGGCAGGTGCTCTCCCTTATTCCTGAGGCAAGGCAGTCCCTGGGCATTTGGGGAGGGAGAGAAGCAAGAGATATTTGGTGTTAGTGGACCCAGGCCACTTTTGTTGCTCACTTGGGGGCTCTGAAGTTGATGGGGAGATGTGGAGGACTTTTACAGTTACTGTAAGTTGTGTTTACTTCTGCAGAACTCTGAAAGAAATGCAAAAATGCTTTAATGCATTTGTAGTATTAGCTGGTAATTCCAATTAGTCATCCTTTATTGGAACCCCTGGTTGGCCAGCACTCCACCAATCAGAATCCCTGGTTAGGCAGCATTCCACCAATCAGAACTCCTGGTTGGGCAGCACCCCTGGTTAGTTGCATCTATTAAAGAAACTGTCATCTGGCCCTGGCCTGTGTGGCTGAGTTGGTTGAGCCTGGACCTGTGCACTGAGAGGTGGCTGGTTGATTCCCAGTCTGAGCACATACCTGGTTTGTGGGCTTGATCTCCAGCAGAGGGCGTGCAGGAGGCAGCCAATAGATGTTCCTCCCTCCCTCCCTCTCTCCCTCTTTCCCTTTCTCCCTCTCTCCCTCTCTCCCTCTCTCCCTCTCTCCCTCTCTCCCTCTCTCCCTCCTTCCCTCTAAAAGCAATAAATACATTAAAAAAAAAAAAAAGGAGCCTGACAGCTTGGCTCAGTGGTTGAGCATCGACCCAATTTAACTATCGATTGGTAGTTAAAATGGCTCTCAGCCCTGGCCGGGTAGCTCAGTTGGTTAGAGCATCATCCTGATATGCCAAGGTTTGGGGTTTGATTCCCAGTCAGTGCACGTACAAGAATCAACCAATGAAAGCATAAGTGGGAGACCAAAGCTCAGCAAGTGTTGGGGCTGGGACTTGAACCTGGATCCCAGGACCCTGCTCTGGTGGGGCACTTTGCAGGTGGTCCAGGTGCATAGCAAGAAGCTCAGAGGAGTCCCAGGAGCAGTGAGCATCTCTGCTACCTGTCTGTGCTACCTGTCTTGTCTTTGAAGTCTTAGTGCCGGGTAGCTGGGGGCTTGCATAGGAGCTTGTGGCTGGAGATGTGACTGTGGGGACTCAAAGGGAGTAATGATGTCTTCTTCAGCCTCAAGCCTGTGACTGAAGGAGGTGGTCCAGGTGCATAGCAAGAAGCTCAGAGGAGTCCCAGGAGCAGTGAGAATCCTGCACCAGGAGGTAACAGTTCGATTCCTGGTCAGGGTACATGCCTGGGTTGTGGGCTCCATCCCATGTGGGGCCTGCAGGAGGCAGCCGATCGATGATTCTCTCTCATCATGGATGTTTCTATCTTGCTCTCCCTTTTTGGAAATCAATAAAAATATATTTTAAAAAAAGAAAAGAAAAACAAACGGTCAGCCGGTACTTCCAGGACCGTTTAGGTGAGTGAGTGGGAAAGTCTTGGTGGCAGCCCAGGTCCCCACCAGGAAGAAGTCTTTTCTGGGACTTAAGTCTGCACTGGCTTAACCAGCAGCCAGTTCCTGAGCCAGGAGGCTGGGCTGATGGATTTGGTGTTGAAGAGGACAGGATGGAACATCTGGAAGAGGCAGGCTGGCGGCTTTCAATGAGCAGGAGACAACATAGGCCCCTGCACAGTGCCCCGCCCCCTGCCCTCTGGGAACTTCCACTTGAGAAACGTCCCTGGGAAGCCAAACCACCGGGTGGTTTCTGCAGTCTTCTTTGGTCTCCTCAGTTTGTGGACGTCCTGAGGAGATGGGAGAGGCAGAGGGTTGGCTCCCCAGAGCTGAGATTTCATGGGCAGATGAGCTGGCTTGGGGGGCAGGAGTCAGAGGGTCTTGGGGTGCTGCCTCTTGCTGCCATACACAGGGCTCTGATAAACAGTGGGCTGTGTGTGAGCCATCAGTAGAGGGTGCCGTCAGCTGGTGGGGAAGGAGAGTGTGAGCTTGGTGCCTGCTGCTCCCTGGCCTGGCTGCCTGACCTTGGGCATGTCCCTTCCCCTCACAGGACCCTGGACTCCTCATTGCAATAGGATGGTGCAGCCACCTCGCTGGGTTTCTGTGAGAGTCGGAGGGAGATATGTAAAAAGGTTCAGTGAATGCTAATAGTGAACATGATGGCAGGCATACCTGTGCTTGGTCCTTTCTACAGGAGCAACTGTCACCTGCCTGTTGGGGTGTGCTGCTCTGGGACAGTGCAGAGCCCGCTCTACTCTGCGGCGAGACCTCTGAGGGCTCAGAGCAGGGTCCTGGGATCCAGGTTCAAGTCCCAGCCCCAACACTTGCTGCGCTAGATCTTTTCCAATCCTTTGTGTCGTCGATACACACAGGAATTATGGGCCACACAACTCAGAGGAAGATATGACAATTCAATGAGAAAATTCCAACAAAATGAGTCCTTAGCACGTTATAGTAAAAACTTTAAAAAGATTTAAGAAAACACCCACACCTTATTACTCTGTTGCTAGGTCCTCCAGGCTCCTGTTTGACTCCTTATTACTTTGATCTGTTCTAGCCTTTGGGCATCACCAGGGGAAACCCAGGGACTGGGTGAGTGGGGTTCTCTCATTCTGTCACTCCTGACGGGGAGGATGATGTTGCCAGACTGAGTTACCCGGTGGTTTGGCTTCCTATGCACGTTTCTCTCCATCTTTTCTTGCCCCAAAGATCCCCAACTTTAATCCACCCGTCATAGAGCCTCTGGAAGGCACTGCCAGGCCCAGGAGCCTGGACTCCGTTCTAACCCACCTTCCCCTGAAGGTCAGGCGCACCTCTGCATATCCGGTCTCTGACCTGCATCCACTCCGGCCACATGAGTCACCTCCACTGCAGGGCAGGGAAACTGGGAGAAGTGAGGTGCCCCCAGGTACCTGGCTGTCTGACTTTAAAACGGTGTCACTCCCCTCTGTGAGCCCTAAGCCCCATCTATAAAGTGGGGGTCATGGACCCCCTTTACAGACTGACATTCTGAGGCCTTGCACTCTGTGGGACGGGGCCCAGGGAGGCCCTGGGGGAACTGGTGGAGGAGAGGTCTTGTCTCGACCCTGAGCAGCAGCTGACGTAGAGCCCGCTCCTGGCTCATCCCCAGCTGACGACCCTCTGTCGGGAAAGGCTGAGGCATAGGAAGGGGCAAGGACAAATCCAGGGTCCTGCAGGGAGCTGAGGTGGGACAGATGGGGTGGGCTGTGGGGCCAGGAAGGGCCTCAGCTGTCTCCAGCTGTTGAAGATGTGTTTCCCTCTTGGTTTTCATGCAGATTCCTTTCTGCCTGGGGCTGGGCGTGGGGGCCTGGCATAGTAGGGGAGCTGAACCAGGCACCTCTTTGAGCCCAGGCTCCCCCATCTATGGAAACGGGCTGCCCAGAGTCCTTTCCCCATTACCTCAGACCCAAGGGTGTGAGCCCAGGCCTGGACCAGTCACCCCGGGGGAGAGGGGGGCACATCAGGAAGAAACCAGGGCTGTGGCTTTGGGTGGGGCCAGTGGCCTCTTCTGGGAGCCTAGCATCTGGAAGCCATCAAGCCAGGGGCGGGGGGTGTTGCAGCAGAAGGCCCGGAAGGAGGAGGCCACACATAGGCCCACCCCTTGGGAGCAGTGGCTTTGGGCCCGCAGTCCCTGTTGTCTCTGCCTACCATCGCCTCTCAGCCCACAGCCTCACTCCCTTCACTGGCTGCCTTCTCTCTCAACCCACAGGCTGCTACTCCTACAAGATGCAATCGCATAATAGGCAATAACATTGCTCATTGCATGCTGGGAGCCTTGTTTCTCTGGCCCAGGGTGGTCTGCCTCTTGGAGTACGTGTGCATGGAGAACTGTCCCTAGGGGTGGTTGGCTTGGCATCCCTTCCCTGGAGTGAGTGCTACCTGTCTTGTCTTTGAAGTCTTAGTGCAGGGTAGCTGGGGGCTTGCATAGGAGCTTGTGGCTGGAGATGTGGCTGTGGGGACTCAAAGGGAGTAATGATGTCTTCTTCAGCCTCAAGCCTGTGACTCTGAAGGAGGTGGTCCAGGTGCATAGCAAGAAGCTCAGAGGAGTCCCAGGAGCAGGTGTCTCCAATTGTCACCTGGGTCCACCTGCCTCAGAATCACAGGGATTCTAGCTAGCCGTGTAGGTTTTGGGCCCCACTCAGACCTGTTTTCCAGGCACTGGGGCTGGGACCTGGGGTATGCACAGTGACTTTGATACCCAGGTATCACAGAGCACGCTATTCCATCACCCTCCTGATCTGCTGGGGTGTAGGTATCAGGTCTGGCGTCCTTTGCAGGGGGAGAAATAGAAATGCAAGTTACACCCAGGGTCCTCTGGAGATGAACTGTTGAAGACAGGGGCCCTTTGGGGACAGGGCATGGAGGACACCTAGCCTGAGCATGTCCCTGCCTTCCCTGGCAGTCTTGCCAACATTCCACTGACCCCTGAGACTCAGCGGGACCAGGAGCGGCGGATTCGGAGGGAGATTGCCAACAGCAACGAGCGGAGGCGCATGCAGAGCATCAATGCAGGCTTCCAGTCCCTCAAGACCCTCATCCCCCACACAGATGGAGAGAAGCTCAGCAAGGTGGGCGAGGGCTGGGAGGGCTTCCTGGAGGAGGTGGTGGGCTCAAGTAGGGAGAAGGAAGTGAGCTTCAGTAGACGCAGCCAGCTGGGGCCCTGACTTGTCCCTCCTACCCTTAGGCAGCCATTCTCCAGCAGACGGCGGAGTACATCTTCTCCTTGGAGCAGGAGAAGACCAGGCTTCTGCAGCAGAACACACAGCTCAAGCGCTTCATCCAGGTAGCACCTGCAGAGGCCTCCCGTCACCTCAACACCTGTCCTCCTCCTGGCTCCCTCTCCCTGGCATGGGCATGTCTGGGCTCACCACTGGCCTGGGACTCTGAGGCTACAGGTCCCACCTTCCCCACTGACACGCCTACTTCAGGTACTTGCCTTCCTGCCTGGGCTTCAGTTTACCCATCCACGAAGTGCAGTGGAGTGGCTCCGAGAGGAACCGGGTGACTTTTGGCAAGCAGGTCCATTCTGCCTCTGTTTCCCGCCTGTGGCCATGGTTGGATTTGCAGAGTGGGGCTCCCAGTGCCCAGAGCACCTGGGTTGACAGCTTTGGGGGTCTGTGATGGAGCCCTCCAACTTCCCCATTGATGGTGGTGATACGAGGGTGTCAAGGCACACTCACCAACTCCTTGGGGTCCCCAGGAGCTGAGCGGCTCGTCCCCCAAGCGGCGGCGGGCAGAGGACAAGGACGAGGGCATCGGCTCACCGGACATCTGGGAGGATGAGAAGGCGGAAGATCTACGGCGGGAGATGATTGAGCTGCGGCAGCAGCTGGACAAGGAGCGCTCGGTGCGCATGATGCTGGAGGAGCAGGTAAGGCAGGTGGGCGGGTGGGGTGGGGGTTCCAGTCCCTCTCTCCCTTTCCCCCTGTCCCTGCTTCCCTGGAGCGCCTGCTTTGTGCCAGGTTTAGGAATAGGGGGTGGGGGTCTACTGGGGATTGAACCAGGTAGGTACCTGCCCTCAGGGCTCACCATCTGTGCTGGGTAGGAGGATTAGTCAAAGGACCTTACACTGTAAAAATGCAGCTGTGAAAAAGGTCCTGCAGGAAGCATGGGCATTGGGAGGGGGATTTGGTTCTGCCCCACGGCTTCTCTGTCAAAGTGACTTGAGCCGAAGGTGGGAGGTTGTCCAGGGGTGGGTCCCGTCTCACAATTAACCAGGCAGAGAGGGGAGAAGGGTACTGCAGGCAGAAGGAAGAGCATGAGCAAAGCCCTGAGGCTGCAGGGAGGGAGTGAAGGAGTGAGGGAGATGGCCTGAGGGAGGTCATGGCAGGAGGGGAGATGAGTCAGAGAGGGCCTGGTGGGCTATGGTAGGACTTCGGTCTCTTCCCCAGGATGACAGGCTCCGACTGGGGTTTGTAGCAGGAGAGAATGGCCTGTTTGACAAGGGTAGAGCATGGGGAGGCTGGCCTCAGCAACCCCGAGGGCCCCGCACTGGAGATGGTGTAAGGGTGTGGTCCGGGCCCTGCCCCTGAGCCTGCTCTCCCCTCAGGTTCGCTCGTTGGAGGCCCACATGTACCCTGAAAAGCTCAAGGTGATTGCACAGCAGGTGCAGCTGCAGCAGCAGCAAGAGCAGGTGCGACTGCTGCACCAGGAGAAGCTGGAGCGGGAGCAGCACCTGCGGACCCAGGTGGGCAGGTGGCCTCGGGCGGGGCTGTGGGCTCTGGCAGGGCAGGGCCTACATCACTGATGGCGAACCTTTTGAGCTCGGCGTGTCAGCATTTTGAAAAACCCTAACTTAACTCTGGTGCCGTGTCACATATAGAAATTTTTTGATATTTGCAACCATAGTAAAACAAAGATATTTTTGATATTTATTTTATATATTTAAATGCCATTTAACAAAGAAAAATCAACCAAAAAAATGAGTTCGCGTATCACCTCTGACACGCGTGTCATAGGTTCGCCATCACTGGCCCACATCGTAATAATGCAGACATTCTTGGTTCCCAGGTATCTTATAGACATTATTACACGAATCCTTGTAGAAGCCCTTTGAGGCTGTTCTACTGATCAGGAAAGTGAGGCACAGAAAGGCTAAATAACTTGAACCCTGGCTGTCTAAATCCAAAATCTGCATTCCTGACCACCACTGCATTAGATGTTGGAGTGCTTGCTTGGTGCTGGACAGTGAAGGGGCCACAAGTTCTTGGATGTCTGGGAGCCCCTCTTTAGGCTGCCTTTTCTTTGCTGCTTAAAATAAGGGAGGCCAAACTGGCTGGCCTCCTCTCAGTGGTTGGCAGAGGCTGTCTCGAAGCAATGGGCAGAGGGAGTTGGGTTTGGAGGGCATCCTACACCCTCTGTGACCTCCCGAAGGGAAGGGGGAGCTTCCTGAACCTTTGGAGAAAGACTGAGAGCCTCTGTCTCACAGCTCCTGCCCCCTCCGGCCCCCACCCACCACCCCACGGTGATCGTGCCGGCACCGCCACCCCCTCCCTCCCACCACATCAACGTCGTCACCATGGGCCCCTCCTCGGTCATCAACTCTGTTTCCACGTCCCGGCAAAATCTGGACACCATCGTGCAGGTACCTGGTCTCGGGAAGGAGGCAGCATGTCAGGGTTGTCCTCTGGGAATAGGCCCTTTGGGAGACATTAGAAAGCAGGAACTGAAGGGGAATGAGACAGGGCTTGTGTGGGGGAAGGTTGGGAAGCTGGGTGTGTGTCTGTCTCCATCTCCGAGTCTCCCTCTCTGCAGGGATTGGAGGGGGAGCTCTGTGAAGGTGAGGGGTAGAGATGGGGGACAGGCTGCCCCGGAAAACCTTGTTCCTTCCCTCCACGTGGGGTTTGTTGAGAGGGTCTTTTGCTACCGGAGCTCCTGGCTTCCAGAATTCATACATCCAGCTCTTGGTCCAGAATTTCCTTTCACCTCCATCTCCTAGGACCTGAGATGGGGATGGAGGTGGCAGTGGCTGGGAGGGTGACAGTTAAGCCTCCTACAGAGGTGACAGCTCTGTGTGTCAGGCCCAAAGTCATTGCTGTACACAGCCTGGGGGAGTCCCAGTGGCATCATCTATATATATAAAAGCCTAAGCGACTGTTCGAACATTCGACCATTCGACCATTCGACTGGTAGCTAAGATGCGCACTGACCACCAGGGGGCAGATGCTCAATGCACAGGCATGGAAACATGGAACAGACTGATGAATCTCAGAGGGAAGGGGAGAGGAGGGAGGGTGGGAAGAGATTAACCAAAGATCTTACATACTAGAGGCCCAGTGCATGAAATCATGCATGGGTAGGGTCCCTAGCAGCTGCCAGCCACTGGCTGGGGCCTCCCTTCCCTGGCTTCCTGCCAGGGCCTTCCTTTGTTCCATTCCGCCCCCTGGTGGTCAGTGCATGTCATAGCAAGTGATAGAACTCCTGGTTGGTCAAACTCCCAAGGGGACACTTTGCATATTCGGCTTTTATATATATAGACTAGAGGCCTGGTGCACGGATTCATGCACCGGTGGAGTCCCTCGGCCTGGCCTGCGGGTTTCAGGCCAAAACCAGCAGTCTGACATCCCCCAAGGGGTCCTGGATTGTGAGAGGGTGCAGGCCAAGCCAAGGGACCCCAAGGGCCTCTAGTAAAAGAAATAAACAACTAGACCAAAAAAAGTCCATCAATCCCTGGACCTTTAGTTGCACATAATTCCAGCAAATTGAATAGTGAAATTAATAACAAAGACCTTTTATCAGTGAACAGGCCAACTTTGAAATATATAAATAAGTGAAAGATGCTGGTGACCTCCAAGCAGATCTGCACTGTTGTCTCCAAAGGGTTTTTCAGCTCAGCAAAGGTTTACTAACCCTGAGTCTGGCAGGCTGCCTGCTACTCTGGCAGGCCACCTGCTGCTCTACCAGACTTATTTCTGGACCTTTCTGGTGTGTGTGTGTGTGTATGTGTGTCTGAGGGGAGATGGTGGCTGGCTGTGTCCCTCCAGCCATCCTCACCGCAGCCTGTCCCCCCAGGCGATCCAGCACATCGAGGGCACCCAGGAAAGGCAGGAGCAGGAGGAGGAGCAGCGGCGAGCTGTAATTGTGAAGCCAGTCCGGAGCTGCCCGGAGGCCCAGGCCTCTGACACTGCCTCTGATTCGGAGGCCTCGGACAGCGACACCATGGACCAGAGCCGGGAGGAGCCGGCTGGGACTGGGGGGCTTCCCTGACCACCCCCCAGCCCTCCTCTCCCTTCTTGGGGATAGAGGGGGCCGGGGCAGCAACAGGAATACACGCGGGCCAGCGAGTGAGGAATTTTTACAAAATTACAATGTCATTTGGGTCTCTTTTATGACCTCTTTTTCAATACTGTAAGTCAACCTTTGAGTGAAGGCCACCCAACCTGAGGTACTGGGGGCTGGGGTGGTGGGTGTTGTGGGAGCACCGGGACACCTGGGGCTGGGCCTCACCCGGGGGGGCTGGGGAAGCTGACACTTGAGGTGCCTGGCCTCTCTCTGCCAAAAAGCATTTTTTTTTTCATTAAACATGTTTTTAAGAACAGGGAAAATCAAAACCCCAACGTATTTCTGCCCTCCCCAGAGCCAGCTCTGTGACCATTAGTTTTTAACTCCCCCTTCCCTCCTCTTTTTGGTTTTCTTCTTTCTCTAAGCACTTAATGGGTTGGGGGTCCGGCTGGGTCAGGACTCTCTGGGGGTCCGGGGTGGAAGTTGCTTCTCCGTTGGGGTTTGCTGCTGCCCTTTTGCCCTGCCCTTCCATCCCTGCCCCACCTCAGCACTAGGATTTGCCACTCCCCACCACCAGCTGGCCTCCACCTCTCCCTCCAGGTTTCCCATTTTCAATCCCCAGAAATGTCTTTGTCTCTCTGTTCTGTTTGTTGGGTTTTTCTTTTTTCCCCCTTTGTTTGTTTTTTGTTTTTCTTTATTTTTTTTGTTTTTTTTTATAACAATTTCGAGGTCTTTGTGTTCAAGGAGAGCTATTATATTTTGTTAAGAAAGTGTGTGTGGGGGGAACCAAGAGGCCACCATGCCTTTATAAAGAAAAAATAAAGTTTGTACTTTGTTTTTTAGATTGTGTCTCCTGGATGTGTGGTATCCTGTGTTGCTGGGGAAGGCTTACTGGACTAGATAGAGTATGGGATGCTATTTGGACCCACCAGAGGGGATTATATGTGTGTGTGGTGTTGCAATGAGAAATCAGGATCCTTACATTCACTGGGATTACTCTGGGTATTCTGCAAAGATAAGAGATGATATTGCGGGGTGGGAGGAGTGGCTCCCAATTCCTTGGTGGGGGAACAAGGAGAGAATGAACAACCAAGCCACAGATTCCTATCTCCAGAGAAAGGACACAGGCGCAGGGTTCCTGGTTGATCTCTAGGCTTTGCTACTTCTTCAACTTGTGTAACCTCCCTGAACCTCAGCCTCATCTACAGATGAGAAAGACTCCCTCATGGTGTGTTTAAGAACTCAGGTCCTGGAGTGGGTCTGCAGTAGTCAGTTCTACTTTGGGCAAGCCAATTTGGGTGTGGGGTCCCCTCAGCCCGGCCTGTGCCCTCTTGCATTCCAGGAGCCCTCAGGGGATATCTGACTGATGGCTTAGGCTGGCTCCCGCCACTGCTGCTGTGCTTGCCAGCCATGAGCCCGGTTCAGGGCTTCTGGCTGAGCGGTCCTCCTCCTGTGGGAGCGCACTGACCACCAGGGGGCAGCTCCTGCATTGAGCGTCTGCCCCTTGGTGGTCAGTGCACGTCATAGTGACTGGTTGTTCCACTGTTTGGTTGATTTGCATGCTAGCCTTTTTTTGTATAGGATATACTAGAGGCCTGGTGCACAGATTCATGCAACGGTGGTGTCCCTTAGCCTGGCCTGTGGCTCTCCGACATACCCAAAGGGGTCCCGGATTGTGAGAGGGCGCAGGCCAGGCCGAGGGACCCCACCGGTGCACAATTGGGGCTGGGGAGGGACTGTGGGATGGCTCCAGAATGTGTCCAGCCCGTCTCACCCAGTCCCAATTGGCTGGACCCAAGCAGCAAGGTAACCTACCAGTTGGAGCGTCTGCCCCCTGGTGGTCAGTGCACATACTGGTCAAACGGTTGCTTAGGCATATATATGTATGTATAAAGATTATTTATTTATTTTTACAGAGAGGAAGGGAGAGAAACAATGAAAGATGTGTGAGCAAAACATCTGGGAATTGAACTGGTACCCTTTTGGTGCACAGACCAATGCTCAACCAACTGAGACACACTGGCCGGGGTGCCACTTATATTTGAGCTTCAGTTTCCTTTTTTGACAGTTGGGAATAATAAAATAAATTAGGGAATAATAATGGCACAAAGCAATGCATATTGTGGGTGGGGGTGGGGGTGGGAGTGGTGCTCCCACTGTGCCAGGTACATGGGGACTGAGGCCAGAGTGTAGTAACCAAGTCACTTCTCAGCCCACAGTGAATGCCTCCAGACATGAACTTGTTGAATAGAAAGGCAGATGGGAGCCTGCATTTTTAAGAACTATTATACATTTTAAAAGGTGGAATTCACAATAAAATCAACCATTTTAAAGGGAATGATTCAATGTGGCATTTACTACTCACAATGTTGTGCAACCATTATCTCTAGTTCCAAAACATTTCCATCACTCCAAAATGAACCACTTACACTCCAAAACGAACCACTTACTAATTAGTTTTCCCATTACTCTTCTCCCAGCCTCCGCCAACCACCAATCTGCTTTCTATTTTCTTTAGTATTTGTAAAAATTAAAACTAATTTACATTCGGTAAAATTCACACTTTCCGTTTTTGGTTGTGAGTTTTGACAAATGCGAACAGTTGTATAAACACCACCACAATCACAATATAAAGTTCCCTCATCCCCAGAGTTCCCTCGGGTTCCTTTGTGGTCCACCCAGCTCCTGGTAACCATCGATCTGTTCCTACAGGTTTGCCTTTTCCAAAATGTTGTAAATAGAATAATAATATTTAGCCTTTTGAATCTGGATTCTTTTACTTAACATTGCAACTAAATGTGGGGGTACATCTAACTAAATTTACATAAGTTGACTACGTGTCCGAAGAGAGGGACTTAGCTAGAATCTGGGCGGGGACGCCCCTTCCCAAGGCCAGTCCCGCGGCCCCTTTTGGCCCGGTGCGAGGCGGGCCCACGGGCTCCGTGCAGTTCCTAAGAGAGTCAACAGAGGGCGCTGCGGACCCGGAACACCTGGTTCCTTGGCTACAGGCCAGAGGCGGGGCCTAGGATGGGGCCAGGAAAGTCCTCCTCCCCGGACTTGCCTGGAGGCCGTAGGCGGTCTCACCAGCGGGCAGCGGAAGTCGGGGTACCGCCCCTAGCTCCGCCTCCTCGCCTCGCCCCGCTGGGCCTGTTGGTGCGCATTGCTCTGCGGCGCCC
>NW_005871120.1:3879830-3886783 GCF_000147115.1 Myotis lucifugus
GATGGGGTCCCGGTGCAAATTGGGGCCTGGGTGCAGGTGGGGGCCGGTGCAGGTGGGGGCCCAGGTGCAGGTGGGGGCCCAGGTGCAGGTGGGGTCCGGTGCAGGTGGGGGCCCAGGTGCAGGTGGGGTCCGGTGCAGGTGGGGGCCCAGGTGCAGGTGGGGCCGGTGCAGGTGGGGGCCGGTGCAGGTGGTCCATGGAAACTGGGAGAGGCGGTTTACTGGAAACTGAAGGCTGTTAATCATGAAACAAATCTTTGGGAGCAGCAAGAGCCCCACGTAGGGCATAATGGAGCGCAAGAAGGAGCCTAGTAGTAACATTCCTTTTTTTTTTTTTTTAAATATGGAACGCTTCACGAATTTGCGTGTCATCCTTGCGCAGGGGCCATGCTAATCTTCTCTGTATCGTTCCAATTTTAGTATATGTGCTGCCGAAGCGAGCACGTAACATTCCTTTTAACCCACACTATCGGAAACATTGTCATATCAGGACAGGTGAGGAACGTAAGAAACTACGCACAAGCTGTGTCGGAGTGCGTCTTGCCCAGGCCACACCTGTCATGGGTCCAGGGTCAGGAGCCTGGTGCAGGTCAACGGCTGCACGTGGACTAGTGCAGGTCCAGCCCTGGGAGCACGTGGTGGTGAGAAAGTGCAGCAGTGTCCTGCAGTAGTGCAGACGCTGGCCTGGGAGGAGGAAGAATGGAGAAGATGTGGGAATGTTACCAAACTCAAGGGGTTTGCTGCTTGGGTTGCAATAGTGAAAAAGGAGATGTAGTTATCACAAGGTAGTTTTACTTGCAGCAAGTAAAGGACACGGAAGGTTCTGCCTTCTAAAAGAGAGGCTTAGCTATTCTTATGTATACGATTTGGTCAATTATATGTTGGCTTCTTTATACTTGGCTACTTTTAATTTTAAGTTTTTAAATATATTTTTGTTGATTTTAGAGAGGAAAGGAGAGAGAGAGAGAGAGAGAGAGAGAGAGAGAGACAGACATCAGTGATGAGAGTGAAACATTGATTGGGTCCCTCCTGCATGCCTCACACTGGGGATTGAGCCCACAACCCAGGTATGTGCCCTGACCGGGAATCGGACTGGGACCTCCTGTTTCATAGGTTGATGCTCAGTCACTGAGCCACGCCAGCTGGGCTGTACTTGGCTACTTTATTTTTTATTTTTATTTTTTAAAACATATTTTATTGATTTTTTACAGAGAGGAAGGGAGAGGGATAGAGAGTTAGAAACATTGATGAGAGAGAAACACCGATCAGCTGCCTTCTGCACACTGCTCACTAGGGATGTGCCTGCAACCAAGGTACATGCCCTTGACCGGAATCGAACCTGGGACCCTTCAGTCTGCAGGCCGACGCTCTATCCACTGAGCTAAACCGGTTAAGGCATGTACTTTGGCTACGTTAAAAAAAAATTATTAAGTAAATACTTTTATTGATTTCAGAGAGGAAGGGAGAGGGAGAGAGAGAGAAACATCAATGAATGATGAGAGAGAGTCAAGCATCAGCTGCCTCCTGCACTTCCACACTGGAGATTGAGCCCACAACCTGGATATGTGCCCTGACCAGGAATTGAACCGTGACCTACTGGTTTATAGGTTGATGCTCAACCACTGAGCCATGCTGGCCAAGCTAGACTTGGTTACTTTCATTCCTTGATTTCCTGTCAGCTCATCCAGTTTACAGCTGTATCTACAAAATACTGTGCTACATTTTAGCATTTAGCAAGAAAAAACATTTAGAGCTGCCCTGACCTTGAGACCCTTGTCCTATCTAACAGGAAGGGGATCATAGAGGACTTCCAGGTCATACTAAGAAGCTTGGACTTTATTGTTTGTGAAAGGGAGGGGGGTCTAGGAGAGACATGATCAACCCAACATTTAACAAAACCCCATTTAAAAAACCTTTTTTTGAAGTATTTACTGTATGACGTACACTCAGAAGAGGGGGTGTAGTTTGTGTTTAGTCCCGTGAATTTTCAGAAATTGAATACACAACCATGTAGCCAGCATCCCACCAAGCCCTCAAGTGGTTTTGCTACCGGAAAGGGGACCTGCCCTTGGCGGGTCTGCCTAGGGCTGGCCGGTAATGTGTGGGTTCTTGGCTTCGTGCAGGAAAAACTTCACAACAGGAGTCCGGGAGACTATGAAAGTGCTGCGCACAGTAAAAGCTGGACACAGTAAAACAAGAAAGGGCTTAGCATAGAAGAAGCAACAGGAGAGCTAGGCTGGGCTGCCCTAGCTCTCTGGGAAGTCGGAGAAAACGGGGCCTTGGGAACAGGTCCAGGGGTTAGCCTGAGATGAGTTGCTGCTGCCTATTGCTCCCCTGCTTGTGAGTCTCAGTTGATTAACTGGCCTCAGACCAGTATGTAAAGCACATGCAAATCCTCCAGCTGCCTCTTAGAGCTGGCTGGCCACATAGTCCTTAGCTTCGTAGTTTTGATGGCTCTGGCCTCCACCCTGTCCCACCCGAGTCCATCTCACTGCCCCTTCTTGATCCAGCTGCCCCTCTGTGCTTTCCTGGATGCTACTGTCCCTGTGTCATTTGTCTTTTTCCTCTTCTTGTTGTTAATCTTCACTTGAGGCTATTTTTTTTCATTGATTTCTAGAGAGTGGAAGGGTGAGAGGAGGGGCGGGAGAGAGAGAAACATCTATGTGAGAGCGACACAATGATTGGTTGCCTCCTGCATGCACTCCCTACTGGGGCTGGGGAAACTGAGGTATGTGCCCTTGACCAGGAATCAAACCCACAAGCCTTCAGTCCGCTGGCTGATGCTCTAACCACTGAGCAACCGGTCAGAGCCAGGAGGGTGTCTTTTTCATTTGAGTTCTGCGTGCCCTCCTGTGCCCTAAAAGTCCTGGGCTGGGGTGGGGTTAGCACCAGCCCTGCCTTGTTTCCCTCTCTTCTTCTGCCCTGCCGAGTTGCAAGTTTCTTCTGTTGATTGACAAGAGCGCCTGCTGACTAGAGGAAGGCCTAGGACTGGGGGCTGCAGTCCAGGACCAGCCCTAAATCTCATAGCTGTACAAAGGAATGAGTTCCCAAACCTGCGGTCCCCTCCACACTCCTGGTGTTAAAGGAGCTAAGAGGAGGCACAAGTCACAGGTCTCCCCGGGTGTCGCCTGTCTCGGTGATCACCCTCAGAATCAAATGAAAGAGGAAACAGGAAAGTGATACTTGTCTCTCTCACATTGCCTCTTGCCATGTGAGAGATACAGATGATGCTCTGAAAATTCCGGTCGCAAAGAAGATGGATGGAAATTTCATTTGCTTGTAGGTAGACGGAAATGTCAGTGGGTCTGGCCAGGCACTAGGGGTTAGTGGGGGGCTGCTTCTTTGAGATTAAGGGAGAGATGGTCTCTATTCGCCATGGAATCCTCATGGTGCGTGTCCCTGACTGTGGGAGGCAAGTTGAGGTGGCAGGTGGGGAGATCTGGAGCACTGTGGCTTGTTCTAGACTTCACATGATATTCAAAACCGTGGAGTTGGTGCTCTCTGGTAGTGAGTTCCCTGTCACTGAAGATATTCAAACAGAGGCTGGATATGTATCTGTCAGAGTTATCATGGAGGAGATTGCTGCTGTGAGTGGGAATTTGGGTCCTTCTATGGTAGGTGACCTATACTTACTAAGATAAATGGGAAATGCTCTCCCAAGCGTTACTTCATGCGCTGTGTCAGTGTGGAGTGGATGCAGACAGAGGCCTGCATTGTCAGGGTCCCACTTGGTTCCCCCAGCCCCTTGAGGAACTGTTTCAGGCATGGATTAATCTAGCAAGTCACTTGCCAAATGAAGGATCAAACTATAGGAACCATGTGAAGGTGGGGACCCTTAGGCTGAGGACTCGCAGCTTTTATGTATGTATGTACTAGTATGTATGTATGTATGTATGTATGCATGTATTCATGCATGCAGGAACACAGTCCCCCACTACCACAAATTATGCAGTGGAGTTTCCCACATGAGGGGAAATCGCAGGAGGCAGCACATCCATAGTGCAATGGATAAGCCTGGCCCTGGGAAAACTATCTTCGTGGTCATGGTAGCTCTCCTGCCAGGTAAGTGTGGCAGCTTCTGTTTATTACTGAGCCGGGGAAGGGAAGGCTTTTGCCCTGGAAGGTGGTGCGGTGGTGGTGGCTGATGTGGGATGAAACCAGTGTGGAGATTTCATAGGCTAAGTGAGGTCTGTTTAAGAATTGATGACTTGTGTCCTGCCTGATGTTCCCAGTGGTGAGAGAATCGGCCTGCACACCAAAGGGTCGTGGATTTGATTCCTGGTCAAGGGTTGCAGGTTTGGTCCTCGGTCCCAGTTGGGGGGCATGTGGCAACCAATTAATGTCTCTCTCACGTTGATGTTTCTCTCTGTCTCTCCCCCTCCCTTCCACTCTCTAAACTCAATGGCGAAAATTTCCTCAGGTGAGGATTAACAAAAATAAAAAAATAAAAAAGTATTTATGATCTGAGGGTTAATCTTTAGTTGTGTCTACCCTCAATTTTATTTTTTTTAAATTTATTTTTATTTTTATTTTTAAAAAAATATATTTTATTGATTTTTTACAGAGAGGAAGGGAGAGAGATAGAGAGTTAGAAACATCGATGAGAGAGAAACATCAATCAGCTGCCTCCTGCACATCTCCTACTGGGGATGTGCCCGCAACCCATGTACATGCCCTTGACCGGAATCGAACCTGGACCTTTCAGTCCACAGGCCGACGCTCTATCCACTGAGCCAAACCGGCTTCGGCTCATTTTTAATCTCTCTTATTTTTCTAACAGTCTTTGTTTATTCATTTAAAACTTATTATAAAAATACATATATATAACATAAAATTTACCATTTTAACAATTTTTTTAAAAATATATTTTATTGATTTTTTACAGAGAGGAAGGGAGAGAGATAGAGAGTTAGAAACATCGATGAGAGAGAAACATCGATCAGCTGCCTCCTGCACACCCCCTACTGGGGATGTGCCCGCAACCCAGGTACATGCCCTTGACCGGAATCGAACCTGTGACCTTTCAGTCCGCAGGCCGACGCTCTATCCACTGAGCCAAACCGGTTTTGGCCATTTTAACAATTTTTAATGTACAGTTCAGTGTCATTAAGTATATCCACAGTGTTGTGCAACCATCACCACTTACATTCATCTTCAGAACTTTTTCATCATTCTTAGTAGAACTCTACCCACTATACAATAACTCCTGTGACCCTTGCCCTCCAGCCCCTGGCAACCACCGTTCTACTTTCTGTCTCTCTGAGTTTGCTTATTCTAGGTACTTCATATAAATCACATAATATTTATCTATTATAGGCTGTTATGTCTCCTCCAAATCCATATGTTGAAGTCCCGATCCCCAGTACCTCGGAATGTGACTGTGCTTGGAGACAGGGTCTTCACAGAGGTACTTAAGGTGAATGAGCTCATATAGATGGGTCCTAATCTGATAGGACTGGTATCCGTATAAGAAGAGGAGATTAGGACACATAATACAGCCAGAGATAAACATGTCCGGATATAGTGAGAAGGTGGCCATCTGCAAGCCAAGGAGAGCTGCTCTCCTCAGGAAAAAATAAATCTGTCCACACCTTGATCTTGGACTTCCAGCCTTCAGAGCTGTGAGAAGATAAATTTCTGTTGTTTAAGCCCGCCAATATGTGGTATTTTGTTATGGCAGCTCGAGCCAGCTAATACCTTGTCCTTTCATAACTGGCTTTTTTCCCCCCCAACTTAGCATAATATTTTCAAGGTTCATCCATCTTGTAGCATGTACTAAATTTTATTTTTTAAAGATGATCATTTTAAAAAAACATTTTTTATTGATTTCAGAAAGGAAGGGAGAGGGAGAGAGAGAGATAGAAACTTCAATGATCAATGTGAGAGAATCATTGATCAGCTGCCTCCTACATGCTCCACATTGGGGATCAAGCCCACAACCTGGGCATATGCCCTGACTGGGAATCAAACTGTGACCTCCTGGTTCATAGGTCAATGCTCAACCAAGGAGCCACGCCGGCTAGGCAAAAATCATTTTTTTTAAATGGCGGAGTGATACTCCACTGCATGGGTAGACTGCATTCAGTTTATCCATTCATTTGCAGGTAGACACTTGGGTTCTTTCCACCTTTCCAGGATTGTGAATAATGCTGTATTGACCACGAGTGTACAAGGATCTGTTTGAGCCCAAACAAGGTATCTTTATTTATTTATTTTTAGAAGTCTATTTTTAAAAAATTGGGAAACCAATGTAACAAACCTAGGCTTATTGAAAATGAAATCAGTAACTCTGACTCTGTAGCCCCATCCTGAGCCAGCACCACGACCTCTGTTTGCCCTGACCCCTGTTCCTCAAGCCCCCAAAGGACAAGCATGTGAGGAACCCAGGGTCAACTCAGGCCACTTCCCCCCATTGTAACCACCTCCATCCCACCCTCAGTGGACACCCCCCCTGGATCAGCAGCCTGGGTTTAGGCCCAAGAAGGGAACAGAGAGGTTCTCAGGGCGGCAGGGAATCACAGCTATACCCCAACCGGCTCAAAATCCCAAGTTAGCAAAGGAAGGCAAAGAGGATGCTGGCTGGCACACCCACTCCTTTCCCCCCAGCCTCCCCAGACAACAGCCTCACATCCTGATCAGTTACACTGTGATTCTGAGGTGCCAGTGGGGCTCCCAGCGGCTTCAACAGCCCCCAGGAGATTCTTGCAGAAGGCGTGGGGCCCGGGGGAGGGGGCAGGCATTTGTCCTGCCACCTGCTCAGTATTAGCCAGATGAGCTGCTCCTCTCAGCTTGTGCCTGGGATGTGTGTGACCCCTCTCCCCTCCGGAACATCCGTGGCCGGGAAACCAGTCCTCTTGCCAGAGAGAAAGCATATGTTTTTACATTTAAATTGTATATGAATGTTCAGAGCAGCTGATTGGTAATAGCTGAAACTTGAAAACAACCTAAATGTCCTC
>NW_005871120.1:3886883-3916610 GCF_000147115.1 Myotis lucifugus
TCCTCAGTTACCATTGTCAATAGGTTCTGTGATTTTAAGCGAAATGACATGATGAAACCAGTTTTACCATAGGCTGTGTGTGTGTGTGTGTGTGTGTGTGTGTGTGAACACTGACTGGCTATTTTATAATATTAAGAAAGTAATTGGGGGTGGGGTAAGAGATCAACCAAAGGACTTGTATGCATGCATATGAACATAACCAATGGACACAGAAAGTAGGGGGGTGAGGGCATGTGCTGGGGGGTGGGAGCAGCTGGAAGAGGTCAATGGGGAAAAAAGGAGACTCATGTAATACTTTTTAATTTTTATTGATTTCAGAGAGGAAGGAGAGAGATAGAAACATCAATGATAAGAAGGAGTCATTGATTGGCTGCCTCCTGCATGCCCCCTACTGGGGATCGAGCCGGCAACCTGGTATGTGCCCTTGACCAGAATCAAACCGGGGACCCTTCCGTCCGTAGGCCGACACTCTATCCACTGAGCCAAACCAGCTAGGGCTGTAATACTTTAAACCAGTGGTCGCCAACCTTTCGGACCTCACGGACCACCAGTGGTCCGTGGACCATTGGTTGGCGACCGCTGCTTTAAACGATAAAGAATTTAAATTAAAAAAAGTAAAAAAAAAAGAAAGAAACTGAGAGGCCCCAGCCCATGGCAGGGAGCAGGCTAGAAACCATGGGCAGCATTTTTCTTTCGGACTCGGGACCTTATTTGGGCTGGGATGTTGAAGGAGAAGCCCTCTGGTTTGACATGTATAATGCTTTTTCCCCCGCTGAGGGTGCCAGCTGGAGGCCCTGCTTGAGGTATGGCAAAGCCAAAGCTCCCACCCAGCACACCCTCCACCACTCGGATCGGATTAGAGCGCCATAGGCTAATTGACACAAACAAGAGTGAAGTTCCTATGGCACCTCATCAACATTATAGGGGAACAACGTTGAACAAAACGACATTATTTGCGGGTGTGCCGTCTATCCACACAATGGAACACGACTCAGAACAAAAGGGAACGGACGATTCATATATGCTACAACATGAACAAAGCTCAGCATAATTTTGCTGAGTGAAAGAAGTCCGATGAAAAGGAATCATATGGGCATGATTCCACTTATATGAAAATCCAGGAAATGCAGACGAATGGCAGTGACTGCAGATTGGTGGTTGCCTGGGGAGGGATAGAGGGAGGGACTGTGAAGAGACAAAAGGAAAATTGGAGAGTGAGGAATCCGTTCGTTATTTTGATTGTATCCAATTAGACGTCATTAACGCTGTTTTAGAGGAAAAGCGCACAGTAGATACCTAATCGATTCTTGTTCCTTTCCAAGGTGCTGACTGCCACCCTCACAGCGACACCCTCCCCCAGACAGACAAGCCAGTGTCTGCTTTCCCTTGGCTTTATGGAACTGGCTCTCAGGGGCGGTCACATGCCCTTAGGAAAATTGCATCAAACAGCATTCGAGGAGGCGACAGAAGGCTTTGGAACCCCTGCGCCACTGGAAATGGATCTCTGTCCCTCCACCCTCTGACTTACATCACATCGTCAGATGCGTCTCTTAGCTCCATCGGCATTCTGCCTCTTCCAGAGGTCTGGGAAGGTGAAACTCCGAGCCATGGACCTCAAAGGTTGGACATAGAGGGTTTTCCTTAACTCTTAGGGCTTTATTCTCCCTACCTTTGGGGAGGGGCTGAAATGTATGTCTGTGGTTCTCAAATAGGGTTCTTGTTGCTTGGCCCTGAAAACTCCCTCGTTCAGAAAACTGAGACATGTCAAGGTCATTGACTTGCTTCAGACTTTGGATCAAGTGAGCGCAAATACTGGGAAGACTCAGATCCCAGACCTAACTCAAGGGCCGTCCCACTCCCCCCCCCCCCCCCCCCCCCCGCTACCCCCGCCTGTGACCCACATCATATGACCTCAGGGCTGCTTGAGGGAGAGACCAGGCCCTGCTTGCTGGGGCCTGGCAGCTGGCACAGCAGTGGCAGAGGGGCTCCTGTCGGCCTCGCAGGGTCGGTGCTGCTTCCCCATCACGCCCGCCCAGTTGCCCTAGTGACTGTGTGACCCTTCTCCCCCGCCCTCGCTGCCACCAGCCCTATAAATAGAGGCCAAGAGCAGCTGGGCTCTCTTGGCAGTCACCATGAGGGCGCTGGTTCTGCTCTGCTGCTTTGTGGCGTCGCTCCTGCTCCCAGGACAAGCAGGTATGACCCCACCCCCGTGGGCCAGGCCGGACTTCAGCTCTGTGCTGTGGGGGGCTTGGGCAGTAGTTGGAGAATGAGGCCTCCGTGATTCCTGGGGCTGATGGCTGGTCTCATCTTGTCCCCATTCTCTTCTCCCCTGGGGTCCAGGAGAAAGAAGTGGGTGGCGGAGAGAGCCTGATAACATTCAGGGGGCTCTCAGGGAGGTCAGAGGAAGCAGAAGCAGTGAACTGAGAGGTACAGGCAGGGGTGAGCCTGAGCCAGGGGCCAGAGAGAAGGTCTGGCCAGTAGATGCTAGGGAAGAGGACCTTGAAATTCAAGACTAGAGGAGCCTCCTAATGGGACAAAATGAACCTATCTTAGAGCGGGAGGTGCCCCTGGAGGTCACTGAGTTGACCCCCCTGTGGAGATCTGGCAGGGGGCCTGGCTTGGCATGGCTGAGGACGGGGGACCATCCTGGGCAGAGTTCGGGTTTGTCTGAGGAGCAGTGGGATAGAGTGGGGGTCCGTTCGGGATAGAGCTGGAGATGGAGTTGGGGATGAGGTTGGAAACGGAATTGGACAGAGGAACAGGACTGTTCTGGAGTAGAACTAGGCTTGGCTGGGGCTTTGTTAGAAGTGGCTGGGGGCCGGTGTGCCATGGTTTTCCTCTGACATCTCAGCACTGTGCGGCAGAAGCGGCTCTGGTTACAGCACGGGGGTTATTTATAGGTGTGGAGGGGACACCAGAGCGTTTTGCCACCTCTCTGTTCCCAAGATTCCTGGGGCTAGGTTCCCCCGGGGATGCTTCAGGGTGCTCTGGGGACCCCCTCAGGAATCCGGGACTCTGCTTTGTCTTTTGATGCCTGCAGTCTCCATCCACACAGGGGATGTGGGGGCCAGAGCACTAGCCTTTCTGATCTCTGAGGTTCTGATTTTTGAGGGCCCAGTCTCCACCAGGAGAGCAGGGGGCTGGGGCAGCAGAAGCCATTATCTTGCAAGTTAGAGGCCAAGGTGGGGGGGCTCCAGCTTCGCATGTGCTGCTGGGCCCTGCCCTTGTCTGCCCTTGAGTTAATTTGGGCTCCGTGGGGCTGCAGTGGCTGGAGTGTCGAGGATTCCAAGCGGCTGTCAGGTGGCTAAGTATGGAAACAGCCGCGTAATTGGATCCCGAGCCCCGAGCCACTGCCACCCTCTCCCTTTCAAAACCCCTCCCCTGCTCCGCCCAGCCCCAGCTGCCACCTCTGCTTCCACACAACAGGCCCAGGAACTTTTAGCCTTTTAGGGACATCCTTTATCTTTTCTCCCAACGAGGGGTCTGGACATCTGGAAGGTTCCCCAGGCCTCTCAGGGGGAATCTTGGGGTAGGGAAAGGAGGCAGTCAGGTGCTCTGTGCAAAGATCCTCTCTCTGCATGCTCCTTCCTTCCTGGACTCTGAGGTGTGCCCTGGCCCGGCTTCTAGGGAGGGGTTGTCCACCAGTGGGCAAGGTTCCCTCCCTCCTCACCCTGCTCACACGTGGGCTGTGGGTTCTTCCCCATGTGGATTGGATCACTACTTCAGCTATAGGTTGCATACCCCAAAAGATGGCTTCCTTCTGCACCCACTGGGAGGTTCCAACCATGAGGGTGGCTCCCCTCCACACCCATAATGACAATTTTTCCGACTGGTTGATTCTCTCCCGGAACTGTGCCACCCTGCCCGCGGGCCGCAGCTTTGCTCCTGGACTTCCCACCTCACCCCTGGGGCCTCATTTCCATGCCCATGTTGTTTGCTCCTCACTGGGTGGCAGGAGTTCTCTACAACCTCCCATTCCTGTTTCCTGGGGGAATCCTACAGAGTCTTCACGTTGCTCCCATGGCCCTCTGGGCCGGGGCAATGGCTCCACAGCCTCCTCTCCTCGTCTCTACGTGGGGGACCAAGTGCCCCTCCAGATGCCAGGACACTGATGGAGCCACCAGGCCCCCTGACCCCAGTCCTTTGTAACCATCAGGGTCCTCCTCTTTGTCTTGGGGACAGGCTTGCTCAAGGACAGGGGAAAGCAACCTTGAATCGATTTACTCTGTCTCCTCATTTTCTAGGTAAGGGAGCCAAAGCCAGAGGAATGAAGAGATGTGTTCAAGATTAGACAGTGAGTTAGTGACAGGCACACCAGCCTAGGGCTAGTCTCACCCTATCTGGGAGTTCTCGCCCTTTCTTGGCCTCCCAGAACGCCTCTGCCTGTCAGGGCACGTGAGGGTGGTGGAGAGGCTTCCCTCGGGATGCAGGACAAGAATGATGCCATTGGTCCTTTGACTTCTTGGAGGGTGGGGTGGGATGGGGGTGCTGGTTTTAAGCTGTTGGCATTTGTTAGGCTGAATATGGGACATCTTGCTTCCTGCTGCCTCCTGGAAGCAGAGAGAGATTGGGGACAGGCGGGGCGGTTTTCTGACTTGGTGCATCCCTTGTCCTCCAGCCCAGTCCTGGTTGCAGATGTGCACGTCTGCCCTGGTCCCCACCCTAAAATCCCAGGGGCCAGAGGTTGGTGCATGCTGGGGCTGACCCACCCCTCCACAGAGATGAGGGTGTATGGTCCCACCAGGAAGTATGCCCTCCCAAGACCCCCTCCTCACCCACCTCAGGCTGGTTATTTCTGGGAAGAGGCCCATTCACCTGCCCTCAGCAGAGCCATGCAGCAGCAGCCATGATCCACCGTGGGGAGGTCTGCTGAGAGAGTCATGAGCTCGGGCATCCTGGGGAAAGAGCAGACCCCAAAGACTTTCCAGTCCCCTGCAAGCTGTGTCCCCAGTGGGCTCTCTGTTCCTAGCTCAGTGCAACTGGATGAGCCTCTAGGGAGCATCTGGTCCACCACTTCCCTCACCGAGTCTGCGAAGTGCTAGTCTGGGATTTGCTAATGGATGCATCCTCCCAGATGTGGACGCCTTGCTCGGTGGCCTGTGAAATGGCATTTTGGAAATGCTGATTTTGCCCCATGTCTGGATGTGAAGGTCACACAGCCTTCAGTGTTTGTGACAGGGCCAGGTCTGGAATTCAGGTTTCCTCACTTGCCGTCCAGTGTTTTTGGCCACTTGTGCCCTCAGAAAGGAGGTCCCAGTGAGACCAGTTGCATCCACCTGGCTGTTTCGTGCTCACTGAGGTGTAGTGGGCTGGGACAGAGCTAGACCCTGTGGACATAGGAGGAAGACGGCTGTTCCTCCTCTGACCCCGTCTGAGGGGCTGAGGACAGGGCCTAGTACAGTGCCTCGTGGCCTGGGATAAGGGTGGTGACTGGGGGCGGGGGAAGGGGTGGGGTCTGCCACTGTGGGATGCTGGGCTTACCCCTCTGTTTTAGGCTCCCTCTTTGCTCCAAATCAAATCCAAATCCAGCCCGACTGATGACACAACCCCTTCATTTAAATATCGTTGGAGTATTAGAAGCCCATTCATTCAAACACCTTGCCACATTTCATCATTCATTTATCCCAGATTTATTACGTACCTTCTATTTTTTACGTGTGGTACTGGGGGAGTTCAGATAGGCCTCTTGCCCTTGAGAGCTTACAGTTCACTAGGGGAAACAGGGTGTCTTCTGCCTTAGGCCTGTACACGGGAAAAATCAGGCACACAGAGGTGTCATAGGGAGGAACAGATGAATTGAGGTGGGATGCAGGGGAGTGGTGAGGTTATTTTTAACTGAGTGGATCAGGAAATGTTTTATAGATGAGGGGGCATTTGAGCTGGATCTTGAAGGTAGATTCAGACTGAAAAGATGGAAGGAAGAGAATTCCATGTAAGGGAACAGGGTGAACAAACTCCTGGAGTCAGGAAAGAATGGAGCTCTGAACCAGGAAGGGACATGTTTTGCCTGGGATAAGGGCAAGCAGAGAGAAGTGGGGGTCATGGGAAATCTCTCTTTGGCTAGGTTTGGGCCAAAGTGTAAAGGACCTTGAGTGTTGGGCTGAGGACCAGGACTTTGCCCTGTGGGCGGTGGATGACCACTGAGGGCTTTGGAAGAATCTATCTGGCAGTTGTTTGTAGGGAGGAATAGAACAAGGGGAGACTGATTAGATAACCATGTCAGAAATGCAAGTGTGAAGGTGTGAGCTCAGGCGAGAGAGCGGGAGTGGAGAGGAGGGGTGGACCCAACAGAGCTGGGGCGGAATCACTGCTCAACCTGGGAGCTGGGTGGGAAGGAGCCCCTGTGGGTTTAGTGCAGGTCATATGATCGCACCAGAAAAGGAAACCTGGAACATAAGAGAAAAGAACAGATTTTAAAAGTTCAGTTTGGGTCATTTTGAATTCCAGGTGCCAGTTGGAGATATTTAGTTAGAAAGGTGGGGTTGGACTGAGGAGAGAAATCAGGCCAGGGATCCAGAAATGAGATTTGTTTGGGTAAAGGTGAGGGTGAGGCTGTGAGACTGCCGATGGAGATGTAGATTTGGGGAGTGGGAAGAGAAAGAAGATAAATGGACTTCAGGAAGAGACGGGGACCTGGAAGCCAAGGGAAAGGATGCTTCCTAGATGCCGAGGAAGAGGAGGCGATGGCTTTGACACGCAGGAGGTCGCTGACAGATTGTGGGGTGCCATGTGTGTTTATATATATATTTAAGATTTTTAAATTGCTTTTTAGAGAGAGAGGAATGGAGAGGGAGAGAGAAAGAGAGAAACATCAATGTAAGAGCGAAATATTGATTGGCTGCCTCCTGCACACCCTCTACCGGGGATCGAGCCTGCAACCTGGGCATGGGCCTGACTGAGAATCAAACTGGCAACCTTTCGGTGTACAGAATGATGCCCAACCAACCGAGCCACACTGGCCAGGGCAGGGGCCATGTGTGTTTAGTGAGGACGTGGAGGAGGCAGCATATTCAGAAGGTGAGACTTTTAACATTGAGTTTGGGAGGAATAGAGGACAGTAAGAATGAGTGGGGGTGGGTGAGTTAATGGAGGTAGAGAATTTTATTTTTAACACTAGCAAAGACCAAGTGTGTTTGTGGGCCAATGGGGAAGGGTGAGGAAGTGACTAAGACGCCAGATGCTTGAGGAGGGTGGATGAGGTCTGAAGGAGGTCTTCGGGGACACATGGCACAGCACTGCGGAGCCCTCAGAGAGGTACCACAAATTTGAGGTGAGCTCAGTAGGCCTGGTACCAGCCAGGGACCTGACCTAGTAAGGATCCTGGTCTACACTGGGGATTGCTACAGAGGGCCTGGAGGGCCACAGAGGGGAGGGAACCAGACTGATCTTCCCAAGAACTCTGTGGGGTGGAAAGGGAGCCGGCTGCTCTGATTTGTTAGGTATTGAATGCAAGGCCAGGGTCAGAGCCTGGTTCCCGTGCTGGAGAAACACTGGGCAGAGTCTGAAAGGCCTGAGGCCTGGAGGTGAAGTTGGTGAGTCAGCAGTTTGGTGACAGGGGATGTTAGTCTTGCTGTTGGTGAGCCTGCCCTACAAGCCAGGTGCTGCAGAGAAGAGGACAGAAGGCAGCTCAGGCGTTCATTCAGCAAAGGTCCACGGGGTCTACAATGGGTAAAGTCCTGGGTTTGGACTCGGTCAGGATTAGTGACTTCAGTGGAAGTTGGCGTGGAGGCAAGTGGCCCGAGTTTCCCGGGTGACGACCTCGGTTCTCCTTCCTTGTGGAATGGAAACTGCCCAGGCTCAGGTTCCCTCTGAGGTCTTTTCCTGGCTGTGAGGCCTCCCCGCAACCCCCCCTCCCCCACCAGCCCGTTGGAGCGGCTCATTTTGGGATGAGGGGGCTGAACGAGAGGAGCAAGGGGACTGAGTCGATGAGCTGGCTCGTGTTCTCTCACCACCTGCTCTGGGGATTCAGGCCCCTCAAAGGCTGCTCACCTGCCTTCTCAAGGGCCTTCTGAGACTTGAAAGCTAGAAGTCTGTCGTCAGACTCCTGCATTCGCCCTGTTGGGTCCTTTCCTCCCTCTTGGTGATTCCCTTCTCTTCTTCCACACTGGCCCTGCTCTGTCCCCCCTCCTAAGACATGCCATCAGCAAAGGCCCTGAAATTCATTCTAATGAGGGCCAATGGCTCAACCCTTAGATGGTCACTTTCCCAAATTACTTTTTTTAAATTTTACTTTTAAGATATGAAGGGTTGTTTTTTTAAAATATATTTTTATTGATTTCAGAGAGGAAAGGAGAGGGAAAGAGAGAGAGAGAAACATCAATGATGAGAGAATCATAGATCGGCTGCTTCCTGCATGCCCCCTACTGGGGATTGAGCCCGCAACCTGGGCATGTGCCTTTGACTGGAATCGAACCTGGGACCCTTCAGTCCATAGGCTGACAACTCTGTCCACTGAGCAAAACCGGCGAGGGCTACTTCTTGTTTTAAAGGAGTCAGAAGATTTTAGCTCAAAGAATGCATATCGAAGGTGGAATGTCCCATTACTTTGATGGGCAAAGTCTTACCAAAAGTCCCTAATGACAGTATTGAGGCAATAAATAGTCCACTCCATCTGAGCACAGAGGGGCTGAACTGTGGAGTGGGGCTTTCTCTATCTGTCCTGAAAGAGGGAGTAAGAGAATGAATGAACTGGAGCCATGGTGGGCACAGCTGTAGGCCTGCCAAACGACTTGCCCAGTGCTCTGGAGGCCCCAAACCTCTCTGCTACCCCCCATCCCTGGAGTCCTCAGCAGGAGGCAAAGGGGGCAGAGTAATTTGGCAGATGGGAGGGGTCAGATTTTTGGAGACATTTCCCTGGTCTGCGTTGCCTGTGCTATCGTCTTTCTCTGGGATCAGGAAGTTCTGTCCTATTATTGGTTTCATACTTCTCTAGCCCCAAAGGTGGTTTTTTGCTCAGAATCAAGGTCCCAGTCACCCCTTTGCTCAAGAGACATACCTGTGCTTGTCTCTTCTTTGTCTTCCCTCACAGAGGTCTCCGGAGCAGGAGCAGCCTTTCCAGAGCTGCCCAGCCTCAGGGTGAGGGCTCGGGTGGCAGAATCGACACCTGCCTTTAAAATTCCCCAGCTATTAGGAATTCAGCTATACACACCCTCATGGGCCTATAGCAGCCTCCTCTCCTCCAGCCTCCAGCTCTTCCCTAGTTGGAGTAAATGGGAGGCTGCCACCCGCTGCCCAGGTGGTGCACGTGCCCAGAGGCCTGATTTTGAAGAAGACCATGAGACTGTGGTGCTGGTGTCCGCTCCCATCTGGCCATCCCAGGAGCCTGTTTCCCCTGGGATTATGTCATTGGGGCCACAGGGAAGCAGAGGTGCCATGGCTTTGTCCAGCTCCAAATCCTGGGGCCCAGAAGGATTTCAGGTGGGATGTTGGCCCAGGTGGGACAGGCTCCCAAGGGTGTTAAGGGATGACAAGAGGCTTTTCCCTCTCACTCTTGGGTGCCCCCTCCCACCAGGTCCTTGTCTTTGACAACCTCGAGAGCCCTTGGTCCTCTGGTCCTCTGTCAATTCAAGAGTGCCAAAGGGCACAGGATGAGTGTGGGCTGGAAGGAGGGCTCAGCACAGAGTCCTGGAGAAGTGGGAGATGTGGCCGCCCCTTGGGAGCCCTCTCTGCGTTGGGGAACCAGGATGGGGTCATGATTGGGGCGGGGGCAATATACGATCAGCAGGAGGCAACACAGATTGGGACGCTGCAGGATCTTAGAGGGAGAAGAGTGAGGTTGGTTAATCACACGAGGTGGGTGCTTGAAAGAGGAAGGAAAAATGAGGAGATGAGGGACCCAGCTCTTCAGCCCGAGGCCACAGTGTGCTCCTGGTGAGGTCCTGGCCAGCCACACTGTGAGGTAGGAATGGGCTGTCTTCGCATCCAGGAGCTGGCCTGCTATTTCGGGAGATGACACATGCTGAAAAAAATGTAACTAACACCCCAGCAGCTCTGGTTGGAGTTCAGAGGAGGGTTGGAAGGTCAGCCTCGTGGAGGGGCAGGGTTCCCTCCGGACTGGGTGGAAGGGGATGACCATTGGACTGTCAGCTCCAAGAGGACAGGGGCTGTGTGTTTAATTCACTTTCTGCTGCGTCACCAACACTTAACACGCGCTCAGCTCACTGAATGCTCTTAACAATGTGGATGAATGAGTAGATGATTTGTGCAGGCAGAGCTGGAAGAGCATCTGAAATGGTCATCAAAGCCAGGAGTAGGGAAGCTCAGAGCATTGCACTGGTAGGGACAGGATGAGACCAGCTCTGGCTAGAATGCGGGGCTCCTGTTCAGGGGAGATCAAGCTACCCTGATGGGTTGGGGCCCTTTGCAAAAGGTTTTGAATGCGGAGCCAAGTAGTTCTCCCCCTGGTTCTGTCCTGAGGACCTCAGCATACCTAGCCTGTTCCCCTTGTGGCTCCCCCCCCACCCCCTTCTCCTCCCTCCTAGATATTTTTGGATCCTTCTAGAGGAGGGACTATATTCTGAGCTCAAACAGGTGCAGGCAAAGTCTGGCCTGGAGTCCTGGGCTGAGGGAAGTGGGTTGTGCTGGGAGTTCAGTCCAGAACCATGCCAGGGGAGAGCCCTGGGGTTTGGGAGCCCCCTCCCATCGTCACCTGGTCACTGCCAAAACGGTAGCCCCTAATCCTCCTTCAAGTGGCCATTCTGTTGTCAGCTCTGTTGTCTCCCATAGAATTTTCCCTGGATGGCAATAGGCAAAGACTTGACAAAGCTGTTGCTTTGGAAACGGTCTCTGATGTGCACCTGATTCCACAGCTGCCTGCCCTGGGCACCTGTACCCACCAGAGAGGCTTCTAGCCACTTTGGTGGTTACTTGTTTTCTTTTCCTTGCATTTTCTCCTACCCCTTTATTCCAGATGTTAGGTTGTAGAAGATCACATTTCTCTACCTATTGCAGGAGGTCAAGACACCAGGGGTGCTCCCTGGGATCTGGGGAGGCACCTGGAAAAATTAGGGGAGGGTCACAGTGCTCACCGTGGCCTGGGGGAGCCCATCCTGGCCTCAGGTGCCCAGCAGAGTGAGCTTGGATGCAAGTTGTGACAGGTGGTGAGTCCACTGTCTTTTCCTGCCTCCGTTTCCTTTCTGAATTGGTGGTTAGGCTGCAGAGCCCCGCACTGGGGGCTGCCTGGCAGGAGCAGAGCAGCCAGCAGGAGTGGGGGCGGCAGGCATACTGGGACTCAAGAACAGAGCAAGCTGGCTTTGTCATCTGTTTGCCACCAAGCCCCTTACCATCTTTGCACCTGTCTGTTCACCTCTAAAATGGGATACCAATACGTTGTCCTATTTACAGCATGGGGTTGTTATGTGATGAAGATAAGCAAATGGCTATGGGATGCTTAAAATGTTTTCTGATATCAGATACTTTTTAAGGTTAAAAGGACTATGACAGTAATTACAGGCTATCACTGCTGTCAGTACTGCTGTGGCTTGACAACTGCCACCAGTTTCCTCAAATATCATGAAATATGAACAACTGGGGGAATCTATCTACATAGCCGCGCCTTCTCAGGACTGTTAAATCCTCGGGTTTCTCTGTCCTCAAGGAGCTTACAAACCAGGAGGGGAGACAGTCGCCGCTCATAATATGAGGAGGGAACCATATAAGGCAGGTGTAATCAGGGGCTAAAAATAAGTAGCCTAAGAGTGCAGAGAAACGGGGAGCAGCTGGGGCAAGATGGGGCCTCGGCTAGTGAAAGCACCGCGTGCTTAGTGTGAGGTGGGTCGGGAAGACTTTGCAGGGCTGGCTTAGGCGTTACTTTCTATATTATTTTCTTGGCTCTGCCATAACAAATGACCACAAGCCAGGGGACTAAAACAACAGTGATTTATCCTCTCACAGTCTGGAGGCTGGAAGTCTGAGAAATTAAGGTGTTGGAAGGGTCACGTTTCTTTTGAAGGCTCCAGGGGAAGAGACTTCTCACCTCTTCCAGCGTCTGAGAGATCCTGGCAGTTCTTGGCTTGTAGATGTATCTCTACAATCTCTGTCCTCATGTCACCTCTTCTCTGTGTGTCTCTGTGTCCCCTCCTCTTTTCATAAGGACACCAGTCACTTAGGGCCCACTCTAACCCAGTATGACTTCATTTTAACTGATTACATCTGCACAGAACCTGTCTCCAAATAAAGCTACATTCTGAGGTTCTGAGTGTCCGTGAACCAGATATCTGATATTTAAAAAAATGTTGGGGGGACACTCTTCATTCATGATAGTTCCTTAGCCTTGGACCCAGATTGCTGAGCAGTTGCTGGCTCTGAGTATATAGCTCTCGTGTCTCTCCGGGGTGATAGTCTTCTACTGGGCACAGAGGGCACCTGTTTCCTTGGTCAGCTCTGGCCCCATGGTCCATGCGATTGCCCCAGCAGCTAATTTGGAGTTCTGCTGATACACCCAGAGCAAGTGTGTTGAATGAATGGATGGACAGCTGGCCGGGGGCAGGGAATTCCAGGAGCAACCACCTAGTCTAGTGGTGAGGCTGGGGAGGACAGTGGGGAGAATTTTCCAGCTCCCTGTTGGGTGTGCTCAGGTGCAGATCGAGTTGGAGTTAGCACATCCTGAGGGCAAGGGTGTTTGGTTCCTGGCTGGTTGTGTGATGGAGAGAGCAGTGGGCTAAGAACCCAGAAACTCAGGCCTGGTGTGCTAGGCGACCTTAGCCCCAGCTCTCCCATGTGCGCCCTATACACCCAGCCCCAGCGCACACGGGAGGGTCAGCAGGGCACAGGTACCTCCTAAAGCTCTGCAGAAGCCGCTTGGAAGAACTTCCAAGTGAATCCTCTGCCGAGTTCGTGAGAGGTTCACATCTTAGCATTGCTGCCTTTCTCTGCTCTCCTGTCCCAAAGCAGGAGCCCCCAACGGGAAGGGCAGGTATCTGGGGCTCTTCATGGCAGAATTAGGGGTCCCCAACCTGGAGTCTGGGTGTCGAGGCAGCTGTGGAAGCTGGTGGCTGTGGCTTTGTTGCACACTCTGGTTTGTCCCAGTTCTAGAGGAGAACGGGGTGTCCAGGGGCTTCTAGCCTGTCCAGAAATGCTCACCAGTGAATCCAGTCTGTTCTCCTTGGCCTGGTATACACTCACTTCCTAAGTCCGGCATGTCCCACCCTCCTGACTGCAGCCATTGTTCCCTGCATACACTTGGCTTGGCTCCTGCAGCCTCTGACCCCAAATGCCCTACATCCTCCCCAGGAGACCCTGGTTCCACATCCTTGAGATTCTGCTCTTTGCTGCCAGGAGGGCTCTCTTCAGGCTGCTCCCTCCCCCCTCCAATTAGATGCTACTATCTTCAAGGAGAAGATCTTAAATGCAGGAATCCAGTTCATGATTATCACAGCAACCTTCTGAGCCGGTGGGGCAGCTACTTCTAACCCTTTGATCACATCACAAAGAAATAGGCCTGAGCAGGTTAAGTGACTTGGCCCATGGTTCTGAATCCTGGTCCTAAATCTCTTCTCTCCTGGAAAGAACTTCGCCATTAAGTTGAGAGAAGGCCTTATATTTGCCATCACCATCCATCCAGCCATCTATCCAATGGTTTTGGATGCTGGGATACAAAATCCCTGATGGACAGGAAACCAAATAAGTAAGTTGTATAATTTATTAGATAGTTATGGGTGCAATGGAGAAAAAGACTAGGGAAGGGAGATGGGGAAGGCTTGTTGGAAGACAGCATCACCAGATGGCTGGGGAAGGCCTGGCAGAGAAGGTTTTGGAGAAAGAAAAGAATTAAAGATACTTTGTGTGTGTGTGTGTGTGTGTGTGTGTGTGTGTTTAGCAGCTTTATTGAGATATAATTCACATACCATATAATTCATCCTTTTAAATTTAATAAGATTTAGAATATTGAATACTGTACAATTCAATAATTTTTATTGTATTCACAAATATGTGCAATCATCAGCAAAGTCAATTTTAGAACACTTTCATCATCTTAAAAAAGCAGCCCTTTACCCACTTAGCAGTCACCCCCCATCCCACCCACTCCCACCCTCTAGCCCCTGGCAACCACTAATCTCTATAGATTTGCCTATTCTGGACATTTCATCCAAATGGAATCATCAATATGTGGCCTTTTGTGACTAGCTTCTTTCACTTAACGTAATGTCTTCCAGGTTCATCCATGTTGTAGTATCAGAACTCCATTCCTTTCGATGGATGAATAATGTTCCATTGTACCACATTTTGTTTATCCATTCATCCCTTCATGGACAATCACATTGTTTCCATCTTTGTCTATGTGAGTGGTGTTGCTGTGAACATCAGTGTACATGTTCTTATGTGAGATATGTTTTGGGGAGATTTTATCTATTTTTAAATTTTTATTGATTTCAGAGAGGAAGAGAAAGGGAGAGAGAGATTGAAATGCCAATGAGAATCACTGATTGGCTATCACCTCCATGCCCCCTACTGGGGATAAAGCTCACAATCCGGGCTTGTGCCCCAGCCAGGAATCCAACCCTGACCTCCTGGTTCATGGGTCAACGCTCAACCACTGAGCCACTCTAGCTGGGTGGGGAGATTTTATCTTTTTTTTTCTAAAGGATTTTTATTTTATTTTATTGATTTTTTACAGAGAAGAAGGGAGAGGGATAGAGAGTTAGAAACATTGATGAAAGAGAACCATCGATCAGCTGCCTCCTGCACACCCCCCTATTGGGGATGTGCCCACAACTGAGGTACATGTTCTTGACCGGAATTGAACCTGGGACCCTTCAGTCCATAGGCCAACTCTCTATCCACTGAGCTAAACCAGTTAGGACAGGAGATTTTATCTTAACATTAGAAATACCTTATACTTTTCTAGGACTGTATGATTTCAGAATCCCATCACATGTCATCTGAACATCCCACTATGTAGCACGTAGTAGGTACTCCATCAATAGTAATGACATGAAGGCATAATAGACCTGGAGGTGGGTGGGGAGGGTATTTTTCTTATCTCTCTTTTTAAAAAATATATTTTTATTGATTTCAGAGAAGAATGGAGAGGAAGAGAGAGATAGAAACATCAATGATGAGAGAAAGTCATTGGTTGGCTGCTTCCTGCATGCCCCTAACTGGGGACTGAGCCCACAGTCCAGGCATGTGCCTTGACCGGGAACTGAACCGCGTCCTGGTTCATAGGTGGACAGATGCTCAACCACTGAGCCGTGCTGGCTGGGCTCTTTTTTTTTATATTGATGAAACAGGCACAGAAATGCTCAAGATCCCACCGCTGGTCAGGGAAATAAACTCAGACTCCCGACTCTGTTCTCCTTTTCTTTCCCCAGAGTCACAGGTGTGCCCCCCAGGGCAGCTCTGCCTGACCACCAGGGGTCCATTCCATGGGCAGGTTCTGCATGGAACCAGGGCCTCCCACCACTGTCTACTCCTGTCTCTTTGTATTCTCCTTCTGGAATATCCCCTCGCAGGGTAGTAAGGCCAGCTAGACACCAGACCGATGATGTCCCTAGAGCCGATGGGGATAAGCCCCTGTTGGCTGCCTGTGGTCTGGGAGATGGACCATAGCCTGGGCTGGGGGAACTGGACCAGGCCTGGTACAGCCTCCTATGGGGCGAGGGGGAGGGTCCACCCTTTGCAACCAGTAGGTCTCTGGGGATGGGTAAAGTTTGACTCCATGGTCAAGGCCCAAGGATAGTGTTTCCCAGATACTAGTGTGTGTGAGAATCACTGGAGTGACTCCTGAGGCTCCACTCACTCTGAGTGTGATTACGAGGGTCTGTGGAAGGGAGCCAGGAATGGAACATTGTAAACTAAGCTCTTCTGTGATCTTTTTGCAAATGGCCTTGAGCCATACCTTGAGAAGAGATGACCCACAGTGGGAGGTTCATTACTGTCAAGTGCTCTCAGGGCATCCAGCAGATATTTCCTGTATAGAGATATTTGCCAGGCACATGCTGGACACCCTGAATCCCACTGGGGACAAGCCACAGGCTCTAGACTCAGGGACCTTATTCTTCATGGGGACACAGGTTAAAAGAAAGGCTGTCATATAGGGTGATAGGTGTTGTGGGGACATAGAGCAGAAGTACCTCAGAATTGAGGGATCAGGATAGGCCTCACAGGGGATGGGCCTCAAAGCTGAGCTCTGAACTATGAGCCAGAATTAGGCCCAGGATGTGGGGGAAAGAAGAACAGAATGGTGTTGGTGCTCAAGAAAACTGATTGGAAATCCACTCAGACTAATAGGATTTCTTTTTTAAAAAAAATATATTTTATTGATTTTTTTACAGAGAGGAAGGGAGGGGGATAGAGTCAGAAACATCGATGAGAGAGAAACATCGACCAGCTGCCTCCTGCACACCTCCCACTGGGGATGCGCCCGCAACCAAGGCACATGCCCCTGACTGGAATCGAACCTGGGACCCCCCAGTCCGCAGGCCGACGCTCTCTATCCACTAAGCCAAACCGGTTTGGCCTAATAGGATTTCTTAAAGAATTCTGCAGGTGATTGTCATGTGAGTTGGGACGCTCAGCACGTTTTTAGGCCCTCTGGGGACATAGAGAGGCATTGGTCCAACCTCTTGTCCTAGAGGAGATGCTGAGTTAGAAAGGAAGCTAGGACATAGGCACACCCCTCAGAAGGTCACAGCCACACAAGGCAGGGGCTGTGTCATTTGGCTCAGTGTGGAATCGTCACAGACGCTGAATCAGTGGAGGTCAGCAAGGGGACTCGTGTGACCTGGAGGTGTGAGAACCAGAAGGCATCACAAAAGGTGAGAGGGAACAGGTGAGGCTGGAGAAGCAGGAGGGCATCCTAATGCAGATGGTCGTGTGGGCCATCAGAAGGCCTGTTGTGGGTTGGATTGTGTCCCCCTAAAAGATATGTTGAAATCCTAACCCCCAGGACCAAACCTCTGAGTGTGATCTTATTGGAAATAGGGTCATCACAGATATAGTGAGCTAATCTGCTGGTGTCCTTCTGTGAAAAAGAGGAGATATAGAAAAGAGGCCTAGGCCCTTCCTCTGTGGCTCAGTGGTTGAGTGTCAACCTATGAATCAGGAGGTCATGGTTCAATTCCCTCTCAGGGCACATGTCTGATTGTGGGTTCGATCTCCAGTGTGGGGCATGCATGAAGCAACTAGCCAATGATTCTTATCATTGAGTTTCTATCTCTCTCTCCCTCTCCCTTCCTCTCTGAAATCAATAAAAAATGTGGTTAAAAACAAAACAAAAAAGGAAAGAAAAGAAAAAAGGCATAGGGAGAAGGCCATGCATGACGGAGACAGAGATTGGAAGCATGCATTGACAAGCCAAGGATTGCTGGGAATGACCAGAAACTGGGAGAGGCAGGAGGCAGCCTTCTGGGGGGATTTGGCTCTGCTGACACCTTGATTTTGGACTTGCGGCACTCAGAACTGTGAGAGAAAATATCTTTATAGCTTTAAGCCACCAGGTTGTGATGCTTTGTTACAGCAGCCACAGGAAACTAATACCTGGCCAGGCTCAGGCTTCCATGCAAGGATTTGGGGCTCTGTCTAGCCTGGTGGTGGGGGACCCTTTGGGTAAGCGGCCTGTTGGAGCGCCTCAGATGCAGCCTGGCAGCAGCCTCTTAGGGCCCTCAGCACTGACCAGGGAGGGTCACCCTGGGGACAGCAAGTGCAGAATGTACGCCTGCTCTGGCCCCACCCTCTGCCCTGCCCTTGGCTCTAACCTTCCTCTCCCCAAGGGAGCCCGTGGGAACTGAGGAGTAGATGCCTGCCCTGGCCTCTTGCGTGGCCACCAGGCTGCCAAAGGGAAAGAAAGTTCCCAGGTGTTATGAGCCTCAACTGGTTTCAGTGTTGAAGAGACAGGCAGAGAGCCCAGGCCCTAGGTGGCACTAAATTCACCCGAGAAGGAAGCTACTCTCAGTTTAATTGGTTGTAATGATTCTCCCTGGGGGTGGGGATGCCCAGAGAGGGAGCCCTCGGGCATATTTCCTGTTGTTCACCCGGGAAATGGTTGATCACATGCCTGAGGTTCAAGTGTCTAGGCCACTTGGGAATACAAACTGGAAGCAAGTCTGCCTCTAAGGGAGACATGAGCTTTCTAGAATGTTCCACTATGGAGTGGCCTGGGTATTATAGACACTTTTGCCTGTAGTATTTTCCAAGCTTTGGAGTGATAACTGAGGGTAATGGATGGATTTGTTAGGAGGCTTTGAGACTTTGTCCCGTTCATAGAGCAGCAGACAGGGAGGTGGTCTTTCACTTCTTTCATGATTCAGACTCTGAAAGGTTCTTCTGGTCCAGTCTTCTTGTGGCCTCTGCCTTCCTCAATTCAGATAGCTAACAGCTGATCTCACGCAGGCTTGGGAACCAACTGTCCTTTGTCTCCTGGTGATGGAGACAGTGAGCCTCTCCTTGCAGTCTTCTCCAGATGACACTGGGAGTACCGCAGACTAATGGCAAAGTCAGGGCTGCTTGGTGCCGGTGATCTCTGGGAACTTAAACCCCATCCCAGTCTCCCCCAAATCTCTGTACAGAGCTCTGTTCAGGGACACGGCAGATGTCGGCCCTCGGCAGGCCATACTTTATAGGAACAACTAGGGGAATGGATGGGTGATTGATCCCAGGATTGCTGGGTTCCAGGGATAAGGCAAGATATGGGATAAAGCAGTGGTTCTCAACCTTCTGGCCCTTTAAATACAGTTCCTCATGCTGTGACCCAACCATAAAATTATTTTCGTTGCTACTTCATAACTGTAATGTTGCCACTGTTATGAATCGTAATGTAAATATCTGATATGCAGGATGGTCTTAGGCGACCCCTGTGAAAGGGTCGTTCGACCGCCAAAGGGGTCGCGACCCACAGGTTGAGAACCGCTGGGATAAAGGATTAGCAATGTCAGGGAGAGAAGGAAGTCACAGCTGTTTGACACCCTGCACAAAAGACCAGGTGAGGGGTCTGGAGCCCTTGTGTTTTTGTCTGGTTTTGTCCCCAACTTTTGCTAGGTGACTTCCAGCAGGTTCTTTTTCTGCTCTGGGCCTCGGTCTCTTCTGTGAAATGGAAAAGTTGAGCTAGTTAATTTCTAACTTTTTTTCCAGTTCTAAAAGAAGTCTCTAATGAAATGTAACTATAGGGCTGCACCATAGACGAGGTTTGGGATCAGAATGTCTGGGCCCAGAAGTGGAACCCATCTGCTATGAATTTGGTGAAGCCCCCTGGGAGAGAAGGTGAAAAGACCTGGTGTTTTGGTGCCTGGACTGCAGTTTTTCTGGGAGGGTCTATGGATGGGAACACACAGGGCAAACTATTTGCTGTTGCTGCCCAGCCTCTGCCCTTGGCTTGACCTTCTCTGAGCAGACTTGGGGATGGGCGGCTTCTCTGGTCTTCTTGGCAGTTGGGGGTGAGATTTGCTAAGGACACCACACTGCTGATGGGTGTAGGGGAAGCTTCGTGCTGCTGACGGGGGTGAAGAGGCGCCTGAGGTTGTGCAGGCCTGTGTGTTAGGCCCTTTCAAGCCATGAAAACCTTCGCTCTGATGTCAGCCAAGCAGAGCTCCACTTGAATGGGAACTAGAGCCCCCCTCACTCTGTCTTTGTGGCGCAGTCAAAGCTCATTCTCGAGGCCCAGGTCGGTTCTGAAGGGTGTATTGTTTTGCTCCCTGTGCTCTCTTATCACGAGGACACGAGGCCATGCTGGCGCTGTGAGTGGCCTCTCTCGGGCAGTGTTGCCTTTTCTGAGAGTCGTGAAGGGCCCTCAGCGGCTCTGCCTCCAGCCAGGGCCTCTCATCCATTCTTACAGACGCCCCCTGACGAGTGGTCTGTTTAGATGTCCCCCTGAGTGTGCGTTTGTGTTTGGGTGAAGTGCAGGGTCACCTCGCTTCAGTGGCCTGATGGAAGGGCTCTGGGAGGGAGAGGGGGTAGGGGAAACCATGTGAGGCCTTAGAAGTTTCTGGGTGAGTCAGTGCTGATTGAAACTGGGAGTCAGTGACTGCAGGGGTTAACTTGGGGCTCAGCAGAACAAGATCTGAGCCCGGGAGTGTTGACAGCTAAGGTCCATTTCTGTCTCAGGACAGCTGGAACCTCATGCAGGGAATAGGGCTACCCCCATGGTGCCACAGCTACTTGTTTGAGCAGCTTCTGGCTGGGAGAAGGGGCGACAGAGTCCCAGCCAGAAAGACCTCTCTTGGCCTACTAACTGACCCTCCAGAAGCAGGGGGGTCAAAGGACTAAGGGAGGTGAGCCAGCTCGGCTTCTGTCCAAAGCTGGTTCTGTTTTGGTCCACTCAGTGAACTTGGGATTTGGCCTGGCATCGTTGCTCTTCTAGGAAATAATTATTATACCAGACATTCATAGAATGCTTCTAAACATCGTTTGCTATTTAACATACTCCAAGGGGATTGACCAAGCAGGTGCTATTATCTGCATTTTGTATGGGTGAGTGGAGTTGGGTGTAGGAAGAGTGCAGAGCAACTCAAGGTCACATTGCTGGTTAGTAAGACAGTAAATGAGCAGGTCCCAGCTCTCCTGACTTTCAGCTGCACCCAGAAAGACCAGTTTGGCTCTGTGATGTATGGCAAAGGAAAGACCTGAGATGTGGCCCTGGCCCAGGCTGGGAAGGTGTCAGATCCATTTCCAAGCTTCCGAATCAAGCAGACTACCTCCAGCTTTCCTGGGTTGGGGATGAGATGGGTCTGGCCTCATTGTTCCCTCCATCTGCTAAGCCCATGAGGGCTCTGACCTGAACCCAGGGTTGACTGGGATGTTAGGGGCCAGACTTCTTTGGCTCCCAGTTGGGTCTCTCCCTGTCTGGTGCCCCAAAGTTAAACCATCAACCTCCCAGAGGGTCATCCTTGTAGAACCCAGGGAGATTCTGTTTTTTTGGGTGGGAGGTGGGAGAAAGCCAGCCACCTGCCTCAGTTTGTCTCAGAATCTAGCCTGAATCTCTCCCTACTTCCCATCCTCTCCTGCCAAGCTCAGCTCCTCTGAATGTAGGAAATATTGCCTAACAACCCCTGCAAGGATTTCTGTTCACTTGAGGCTGATCTCTGGGAACACTTGGTGCTCCTCAGGATGTCACTTTAATAATCGAGTCACACTAAGTGGTTAGGGCTTCACGTTTTGCTTCTTCCAAAGGCATTTGCCTTTTGAAAGCAATGTTCACTCTCAGTCATGAATCCCCCGGGCATCAGTGACAGGCCTGTGGATGCACAATGGTGGTGGGATTGTGGGCGCTTTCTCTGTACCTCCTAAACCAAGCATTCCCAGAAATTAGAGGTGGGACAGGGAATGATCTGTCAATTCTTTAGACTTTGTGGATTACAAACAATTGTCTTGAAGTCTTAAGCAATCCTTTTAAAGGGAGGTAGGAGAGGTTAGATTAAGAAGCTACCATCCTTCTGAGGCTGACATCCCCCCCTCTTGTTTCTGGGGGGCAGTAACCTGTTGCCGGGAAAGCTCACAGGACTCCCAACTAGCGGTGAGCTGGGTTCTAGAACCAGCCTGCTGATAACTAACCTACCTAACCCTGTGGCTTTGGGACAATAATTTATCAGGGCGTTAGGATTCTCAGCATGGAAATCAAATAGTCTGTGAGGTGGTCCCTTTTGACTCAAAATCCCTTGGTTCTCTCTGATTGGTGCCTTTGTTGTTGTATCCTATCCCCTGGGTGAATCATTTTTGGGCTCGAGTCCAGCCAGGGACAAGCTGTCCTGGTGGTATTAGCCTTGGTTTTAGGAGCTTGGCCAGGAGGCCAAAGAACCTTTTGAGAGTAGCTGCCTTATTCATTGCACCTTTGTCTTCTTGTCTGGAGGAGAAGAGGTAAAGGCTAACAGAATGGTGAGAGAGAAGGTTTCAGGGGTCCTGGGAGGATGTGGGCAACCTTTGCCTCTTATACTTCCCTTCTACGGTCCTTTTTGGCATTGGCATCTGCAAAGCTGTCTGCAGGCTCATCCAAGAAGTGAAGGAACAAGGGACCCTGAGTGGTGAGCATTTACTCTGTAAATAAGGTCAAGAAACAATATGATGCCAGAAGAGGCCACTGACCATTTTCCCACTTCAGATAAGCCCAGAAGTGTTCGGAGATAAGATCTAGAACAGGGGTCCTCAAACTACGGCCCGCGGGCCACATGCAAATACAAATATTGTATTTGTTCCCGTTTTGTTTTTTTTACTTCAAAATAAGATATGTGCAGTGTGCATAGGAATTTGTTCATAGTTTTTTTTTTAACTATAGTCCGGCCCTCCAATGATCTGAGGGACAGTGAACTGGCCCCCTATTTAAAAAGTTTGAGGACCCCTGATCTAGAACATGCAAGGGTCAGTCCGCTCACTCCGGCTCTGTGAACACTGTTTCTGAGGTGTTGTCAGCTGCACTTGAGGCACAGCCGACGAGGTGTCCAAGTGTGGGTAGAGGACAGACTGGTGATAGATGTGGGGCTCCCTGAATGCCAAGACTGACTCCCTGGGACAGATATGTCCTCAGATAGAATTGGAAAGTGATTGTCCCCCTGGGCCTTTATTACTAATGACTCATTTGCATAATTGTCTATGAGTAGCGGTCACACGTATTTTACTTGTGTTTGACTTTGGACTTGATAGTTTCAGTTCAAATGGAGGAGAAGTAATGTGGAAGAATAACCTTGGCAGATCCTTAGAAGTACCTGTTAAGGAGACTGGGACAGGATGGAATTGAGTTTGTATTCTGTTCCTCCAGGGTGGAATAAATTCAGTGCTTAGATGTGGACTCAAAACAGGTCAACAGAACTCTATACTGAATAAACCTCTCTTCTCCTGACCTCAAGACAAATTCTCTGACACTTGGTACTGAGGTGGCTCAGAATCATGGTTCTCAAATGTTGGTGTTCGTTAGAATCACCTTGTGAAACACCAGATTCACACTGACCCACCTCTGGAGCCTGGGCATTTATGCTTGGAAAGCTCTCGGGTCTCAGATGCCACCTCCACGTGGGCCAGGGAGCTTTGTTTTGTTTCTTGACCTGCGTTCTAGCCCATTCTGGGAATGGCTTGTTGAGCTAATACCTTGACTCTCCTGTGTCTGCTTCCTCATTTCAAGGGAGGTTAATAATCCTTGCTTTCTCTGCCTCAGAAGACTGCTAGGAAGATGAAAGAAGAACATGAAATAACTTTGGAAAGCATGAAGTTCTATGTGGAGGCAAGACATCATCTAGCTCAATGCCTGACATGTTTGATTAAAATGAAAAGATGCTGTAAGGGGGAGCTCCTTGGAATGTTGGAGAAAATGATCAAGAGGAAGCTAGAGGAATTTTTAGGGAATAAGTGGGGGAGACAAGAGCAGTAGTTGTCAACCACCTACCCCTTCCTTAAATGGTGTGATAGACAGACCCAGGGAGAGCTGCTGGGCAGGAAGTGCAAAGTGGGCGACTGAACCCCAGCTCCTTCGTCATCCTCATCTTCTAGTCACGTCAGTGGACCTCTCTCCCTTCATGGGACATGGTTTTCAAACTACCCGAGAGCAGAAAGAACTCTAGACTGAGAGCCATGAATTTGGGCTCTGTCTCAATTCTACCCCTGACCTTGGGCAAGTCTCCAGAGCTACCTGGCCAGAGCTTCCTCTTCTACAGTTGGACCCACCAAGGCCTTTGGCAACTCCAGAGTTAGCTGAGTCCATGTGAAAAGTGCTTTGGAAGGAATTAGAAGCTGGGAAATGATCAGATGTTTGGTTGGTAGAGGAAAGAGGAACTGAGCCTGAGGCTACTGCTGAGACTATGGGTGGGGGCAGCGGCTGAGGCTGATCTCCCCAAAAAGGCTGATGGCAGAAGGGGTGTTGGGAGAGAAAGCAGAACTGGTATATGCTGTGCTATGTTCAGGGCACCAGCTTCTCAGGCGTACGGGTATTCCCATGGTCTTCATGGTTGAGCTGGGGGCATGCTAGTCATGTACCTTGATGTAAGCACCCAGGCCTATGTGGAGCTGGGGCGGCAGCCTTGGCAGCAGCACATACAGTATGGTACTACATGTCCTGGGATAGACCAAGGCTCATCTTACCAGGCTCTTAACCCATCCAGGGTGTCCTGGGTCTTCTGTCCCCCACCTCCTCCTCCAGGGACCAGTGGGGGGCTTCAGCGAGATGCTAGGGAGATCAGGAAGGCACTGTTTGATTTTATAGAATTGAACTGAGCTTAATCAGAGACTCTTTCTGCCTCTGACTGTGCCTCCCAGAGGAGAGATTGGGCCCAATGTCACAGCTGCTTCTGGGGGATCGAGCTCTGGGGCCCAATGGCACAGCTTGTTTCATTGAGAGACTTTGTGTCAGAGAAATTATTTTTAGCCCAGGAGGGAAGGTCACTGGGCATGAAGCCATCACCCTTGGTCTTTTTCATTCCAAATTGCTCAGCAGAAGGTCAGGGGCAGCTTGGCACTAAGTCATAAGAACGAGGGACGAGTCAAGTGTGTATATACATGCACACACTTGTCTTCTATTCCTGCTTAGGAATGAAAATACGCAGCAGTGTGGAGGTCATGGTAAAGTCCCAAAGTCTGGGGTCCTCATCTCCCTTGGGACTGACTATACAGCCCTCTCATCCCCATCAGGGTCAGAGGATATTTTGAGAATATTAAAAATGCCACAAGTGGTCAGACTCATTCTTTTCTGCCCAACATCATCACGATTGCCATCATTATCACCCTCACCACCGGGATCACCCTCACCATCACCATCATCACCACCATCACCACCACCACCACCATCATTATGGTCATCATTGTCATTGATAGGGGGCAACAGGGACCTGTGGAAAGGAATGTATTCCCCAGAGGAGAAGCCTTGACCATTGCTATTGGTCACCTGCCAAGCTCCAGGCGACCCATCCAACTTGGGAGGCCCCAGTGTGCACATGAGTGGGGAGAGGCTGGGAGCGGAAGCCTCAGAGCCAAGGTTATTTGGCTGATCAGTGGTTTACACCATTGGCTGCACATTAGAATTATCCACGATCTTTTTGTTAAAGTGCTGATGCTGGGCATATACCCTACTTCAATCAGAACATTTGAGGAAAGGGAGAGGAATGGGACCAAGAACCTGAGGATTTCAGTGCCAAGAACATTGGTTTAGAGGTAGTTTTACCAGGTGTTGTAGACCAGAGCTTCTCAAACTGTAATGTGAAAACTGATCGTTAAAATGCATTGGTTCAGTGGGTCTGGCTGGGGCCCGAGAGTCGGCCTCTCTACCAGGTCCCCAGGTGGTGCTGATGCTGTGAATGCTACCCTCTGAGCAGGCGGATTTGAACCTTCTCCAGGGTAGGCAATCTCCTCTGCAGCTCTGGAGTTAAATGGCCTCAGCCAGTTGCTAGCTGCGTAATGTTGGGCAAGGCATCCAGTGTCTCTGATTCCAGTCCTCTCATCTATAAAATGGTGCTAAGAGTAAGACTTGTTTTATGGGAGCAAGTAAGATTTAGTAAGTTGAGTAAGATCAAGTAAATTAATGTTTTGTATATAAAGTGCTTAATGCCCTAACCGGTTTGGCTCAGTGGATGGAGCGTCAGCCTGAGGACTGAAGGGTCCCAGGTTTGATTCTGGTCAGGGGCATGTACCTTGGTTGCGGGCACATCCCCAGTGGGGGGTGTGCAGGAGGCAGCTGATCGATGTTTCTCTCTCATCGATGTTTCTGACTCTCTATCCCTCTCTCTTCCTCTCTGTAAAAAATCAATAAAATATATTTTAAAAAAAATAAAGTGCTTAAGCATTGTCCTAGCCAGTTTTGCTCAGTGGATAGAGCATCGGCCTGCAGACTGAAAGGTCTTGGGTTTGATTCCAGTCAAGGGCACGTGCCTCGGTTGCAGGTTCCTCCCTGGCCCGGGCCCTGGTCGGGGCTCATGTGGTTGGCAACCAATCGATGTGTTTCTCTCACATCCATATTTCTCTCTTTCTTTCCCTCTCTCTAAAAATCAATAGAAAAATATCCTCAGGTGAGGATTAAATAATAATAATAATAAAATAAATAAGTGCTTAAGCATTGCCTGGCACATTGAATAGTTATACAAATGTATCTCATTGATATATATCTTGCTGCTCAGAGACTTTCAGTCTCCTTGGGTTAAACCAAGTTCCTGCCATAGAGGGTGGTGGTGCGGGGATAGATATGCAGGTAAAGGAATCAGGATATATAGGTTTTCATGTGGTAATGAAGGAAAATTTTAATGAGTAATCTTCAGGTCCCTCACTAAGGGATGAATTCTTCTTGTGCCTAAATCTCACCTCTTCATAGCATTTTCCCTGGGTCAGGCAGGGTCCCAGCCTTGGGAACACAGGGAGGATTAAACCTTGCTTCCTGCAACCCAGGAGCCAGGAAGGGTCTGGAGTGTGAGCCAGGAGAGAAGGTGCAGGCAGGGAAGGGCGAGATACCCGTGGGAAGGGGTAGCCCTGTGCTTCCCTACACACCGTGGCATACAAGGCCTGGGCAAGGAGCAGCAGTTCTGGGTTCCAGTCACCCACTAGCCAGACACCTGGTGTCTTGGGCGAGTCAAAGACTTTCTCTGGACCTTCGGCTCTGAAATGTGGCTGACAGTGATGCGGGAGGTTTGGATGCGGCCATATATGTGAAAGTGCTTGGGGAAGTGTTGTATCCATATATGGGGCTCCTTTATAATAAAAGGTGCCCAAACTTCCCATTCTTCTGAATTTGATAGCAGCATAGGTTGCATCTGTGGGGACTAATGAGAAAATATTTGTTCTTGGTCCCTGGAGGCTTCCCCAGCTTTCAGGGCACAAACTGTGTGCGTACGCCCAGGCAGAAGAGGTACCCCCAAAAGTGGCTTTTCTTTGTTGAGGCAAAGATGGGAAGACCAGGCTGTGGCCCAAGAGAGGGGGGTGTCTGTACTCAGCAGAGGAGAGGGGCTGCTTCCTCAGAAAGAACCTTGTGAGTCAAGGGAGCCCGGGGGCTGTCTCAGCTGCCCCAGGGCAGGGCCCCATGGTCCCTCGTCCCCACGAGCCAGCAGGGTCCCCCTACCGCAGGCCTTCTCCTTAAACAGGTCCAGTCTGGTTGGGAGGGGCAGAAGGAATAGGCTCGACCTTCACTTCTGACCCCATTTTCCACATAAATTAAACGTGTCCCTTGACAGAGGTCTTAGCAGCACAGACTCAGCCCCTACTTTGTTCTCTCCTGCTGGGTTTCCCCTGTGCCTTCAGCTTCCTGGTAAAGCTATCAGCTTTAGAAGGGGATACCCTCAGAAGAGGTTGGCTAAGGCCACCGGGAAGCCCTGGCCCTTCTAGTTTTGGATATCGTTCTCTCCTCTGACCACGTCCTCTTTAATCTAAGGTAGCAAGGCCAGCAAATGCCTGCCCTTAAGGGGACAGAGTTGGATGTGTGACTTAATAAGGCTGAGAGCCACAAGTAATCCCCTAAGTACTCTGCCGTGTAACCTAAGATTATCTGGCCTGCACACACCTGTTTGCACTCCTTTGCTGATAGCAGTATAAAAAGCACGCTAGTTAATGACTCTAGGAACTGACAGGGCATCTGTCCTATCTTGGAAAGATCTCCTGGTGAGCCAGGCTACACGTGCCTTCGTGCCTGCGGCAAGGTTGAGGAAGGACTGGAAGGGCTCACCCAGTTTCCATCCCTACACAGTCACCAGGAGAGGCTGTCAGGGTCAGGGGAGGAGCTGGGGAACGGGTGTCAGCCGCTCAGTCCCACAGTGACAGACAGTGGGGTCTGTAACTCCCCCAGCCACGGCCTCTATGTCTTGGGAGGGGGGCAGAGTAACACCCGCCCTGCTTGCTGCCCAGGGCAGTTGTGAAGACCTGGGAGGGAGATGCCACCGATACCAGGTCCACACCTCACTCCCGGAAGACAGGAGCTAGGTTGAGTTAGACTCTTTTGAGAAGTAAAGTGAGTGCCAACCCTGTGAAACTGACCAATCGTGTTCTAATCATTTAGAACTGCAAGTTTCTGCTTCGGGTGGCACAGAAGATGTTGGCAATTTGTTGGAGAATCATTTCTCTGCTGGAGATGCAAGTCTAGAGGAGAAGGAAAGGGCGCTTTATGCAGAGGCGGCCCCTCAAGAGAAGAACCTGCTCCTTCACTCCCCAGATGGCAGGGAGGCTGAGAGCTCGGAGAAGACTGCCACAGGGGCCTCCACCACTGCCCCCAGCCCAGGCTCTGACCCTGACGCCAGCCTTTCCAATGCCTCAGCCTCAGCTCCCCCCGGGGACCCTGTGGAGCTACCAGGAGCAAGCGCCCTCCCTCCAGAAGGGGAAGAGGGGACTGGGGAAGAAGGGAGGCCAGAGCTCAGTGCCAGAGAGGGCTCACCAGAGGAGGCGGAAGGACAGGCTGGGAATGGCGTGGTCACTGAGGAAGCCAAGGAGGTCCTAGGGGACAGCCCTCCGCAGGGAGCAGCTGCGGGCACTGCAGAGCCTGAAGGCACAGGGGCCTTTCCTGTGGCAGTAGAGACAGCAGGCGAGGGCATCCCAGGGCCTGATCAGGGGCCAGAAGGGCCAGATGGAGTCATGGACGTGGACACAAAAGCCAGGGAGGGGCCTGAGGACCAGGGGGAGCCCGGCCCAGCTGTAGAGACAGGGGGCACCCAGGAGGACCGCCCCTTGGAGGGCCAGGCGCCAGGGATGTTGCAGGAGGATCTGGAAGCTGCGTCCTCTGAGGAAGAGGGTGGTGGCCTCAGCAGAGGCGAGGAAGGAGGAGTTCCATCCCAAGAAGAATCAGAAGAGGACAGCGGCTCTGGGGCTAGCTCAGAGGAAGCAGGGGACACCTCCGAGGAAGCGGGGGAGCCCCAGGAAGCAGCAGGAGCCCCAAGCCCTGGGGACGAGGGGGCCCAGCAGAGCTCGGAGGAACCGAATCCAGGGCCCGAGGGGGACGAGGCCCCAGAGGCCAAGGCAGAGGAGCCCGTGGAGGGGGCTCAGGGTAGGGGACCCCAGAATTGCTCCGGCACTTGGGCAGCTGCATTCTTCCTGGAAGTCTTGTATGTAGTGGGACAGGCAGGGACAGGGTGGGGCGGGAGAGCCCCAGCCAGTCCGGGTGTAAGGGGTGGAGGCCTGGTCCAGTGTCGTCGGCCCAGGGGGTGCCTTCGGGCTGCTCATGAGCCACTTCTTCCCAGTTTGGAGGGACTCGGTGAGAGGCCACGCCATGAAGGGCCCAGAGGAACCTGGTCGCTTCTGGGTTAGGTCCTTGGGAGCCTGCCCTTTAGGATCCTTGATACAGTTTATCACCAACCAGTGCCTTAGCCTGGAGGACAAGGTGGCAGGGTTAGAGACCCTGTGCAGGCTGGTGAAGAGATGTATGGGTGGGGATGTAGGTTGGGACCCCCCTCCCCCCAGGGACCACATCAGTGGGCTAACACCCGGGGCCTGCCCTTGAAGACTAGGCCATGTCAGGTGGGGCTGGGGTCAGGATTGCAATAGAAATCTTAGGCTGCCGTGACACTGATGCCCCGCGGATGTCCCCGTGAAGCAGCAGCTGCTGTCTCCGGACCGGGGAATAGGGAAGGAGGAGGGCAGGGCCAAAGCCAACGGGCAACACTGAGCGGGTATCGAATCCTAGGCATGGCCAGGATGCCATGGCTGCATCCACCGGGGACGCTGACCTGGACCAAGAGCTGGGCTTTTAGGATGGAGGAACTGGGATCAGTCTTCACCTTCCATCCTTCCAGTGTGACTTCCCCCCGGTTTCCCTGCAGAATTCAGTTCTCATCTCTCATCAGCTGCTTGCACCCTCTATGGGCCCTGGCAGTCAGCCAGCCTCCCCCCCTCATCCTGTCTTCCCTGTCCTGGGTC
>NW_005871120.1:3916939-3963224 GCF_000147115.1 Myotis lucifugus
GTAGCTCATAAGTGGCCCTTCTGGGAAGTTTTTTCATCCCCTGCCTAAGACTTCCCAGACACACTTCTTAGGCCCTCACAGCATCTGGAATCTTCCCTTCTATGGCCACATTCCTGTTTATGATGATTACATTACTTTTAAGATGATTTCTCCCCATGCCCCACTAGACTGTAAGAAATTGCCACACAGTCAGGAGCTGTGTCTGTTTTGGGCACCTCCGTATTCCCAGCACAATGCTCAGTGCTTGGCACATCACACCTGCTCAAGCGACATTTGCTGAATACATAAACTGGGCCACAGAGCTTCGCAGATGTTGAGTTGGGATTTTCAAAGTTCTTCCTAGAGACAGAACTCCATTCAGTTGAACGTGGCAAACTTTCTGTCAGCACTTCCTCAGACCCTGCCCTTGTCCATGTCTGGGGGCTTAGAGCCCAGCTGGCTCGTAGCTTCGCTCTAACCCTGCTCTCTGCTTCTGTCCGCAGAAGAGGCCGAGGATGTGAGTGAAGAAGCCCCACTGAGGGATCGCTCCCACATCGAGAAAACGCTGATGCTGGTCGAGGACAAGCCAGCGGACGATTACTCTGGTAACCAGAGGGAGAGGGCCCGGGGCCTGGGGCTGGGGCTGGGAGGCCTTGGGGCGGGGGCTCTGAGGCCAGCGGTCACCCCAGGGAGGAAAGCCTGGAGGTGGGGGGCTTCGTGGAGGAGACTCTGCCAGCAGCATCCAGGCCTGGGGGCTCTGGATTGGCAGGGAGGAGGGAAGGCAACTCAAGCAATGGGATCAGCGAGAGGGTAAAGGACGAACCCAGTGCCGTGTCTGAGATGGTGCCAGCTTCCACTGTGGCTGGGGAGGGGCGTTAATAGAGTTCATCACGTTTGCTTTGGTTTTTTACAGTTTACAAAGCCCTTTCGTGCCCAGTATTTCATTTCACCCTCATAATAACCCAAGCTTTCCGCGGAGCTTACTGTCTCCTCTTAGTTGAGTCATTGAAAGCTCAGAGCAGGCAGGGTCAGGCCCTCTTCCCCCCCTTTTGTGCCTCACACTCTGCTTCACCACCTTTGAGCTCCCAGCCTCTGCCTGTGAGTCACCTCTCCCTGGAGTCATGTTCTTCCCAACAAGGTGCTTGGGATGTCTGCATCCTCTGCGGGGAGGGCGGGGGAGGGGGTACCGTCCAAGGCCTTGGGGCTCTGGGTTGGCAGGAAGGGGGAAAGGCAATCCAAGCAGAGGGACCAGTGAAAGGGTAGAGGGCAGGGTGGCTGTCCTGCCCTGCGGGCTGCTTAGAGCCATACCTCCTTGCCGTCTGAGTCTAAGGCAAACACAAGTAGAGGTGGAGGCAGAGAGGAGAGGGGTTCCTCTCTGCCATGGAAAGGGCCTTCAGTTACCTGAAGGCTGAGGTGGTGCTTCAGGGCACGGGACTGAAGAGGGAGGGCGGAGAGGGTTAGATTAAAAAGAAAGGCAGCTTTAGGGGATGGGGAGGGAACGCCTTAGGTTTATAGATTTCTGAGGGTTGAGATGTGGACCAGCCCCTCCTTGAATGCTAATGTATGGACAGTTGCTGGGCTGCAGATGTTCCCTGCTCCCCACTAGGCAGGGCTAGAGCTACCCTGGAAGGGGCCTGGTCCACAGTGGTCAGCAGTCTGGAGTGCGCCCTACCTGACGTCCCCCTCCCTCACCCTCCTCTGTCCACAGCGGTGCTGCAGCGGCTTCGAAAGATCTACCATTCGTCCATCAAGCCCCTGGAGCAGTCGTACAAATACAATGAGCTTCGGCAGCACGAGATCACAGGTACAGTGTCCCAAGTCCGGTCTGTACCTCCAACCTGTCCACACTCCCCCATGCGCACGAGGTTCCCGAGCTCTTTGTGTGGCGGCTCGAGGACACTGGCCCTGAGCTCTCCTAAGTTCTTGGAGACCCCAGGCACATGACTCATCCTTTCCCTGCAAGAGTACCCCATAATTTGCACAGAGTTTTCCGGAAACATTTCATTTGTAAGCACTCATGCTTCAGTAGTGCAGTTTTGGGTTCCAAGGGTAGTGATGCCAGCTTCTACCCCTCATGTGCGTAAGGGCCCAAAAAGCTCCCTATTCACTTACTGAGCATGTCTTAAGTCCCCTGATTGGCCTGGAATCCTTCCCTCCTCCTGTTCACTCCTCCTGGTCAGCTTCCCTCAGGTCTGGATTATTTTAAAAATTGATTCTCAAAATAATGAAATGGGGTATACTTGTTGCAAACAACAACAACAACAAAAACTTCCCAAATTAAAATAGTGTAAAATAGTATACATTGAAAAACAAAACCCCTTTCTTGATTTCCAACACCTCTAATTCCACTCCCCGAGGCTCCCACTATTATAGTTCCTCATGAATATAGTTTCTCTGCATATGTGAGCTTATACAAGCATGTCTTTTAAAGAAATATTTTTATTGATTTTAGAGAGGAAGGGAGAGGGGGAGAGAGATAGAAACATCAATGATGAGAAAGAATCATTGCCTGGCTGCCTTCTGCATGCCTCCTACTGGGGACTGAGCCTGAAAACCTGGCATGTGCCCTGACTGGAATCAAACGGTGACCTCCTGGTTCATAGGTCGACACTCAACCACTGAGCCACACCAGCTGGGCACAAGTATGTCTTTTCCTGTTTGTTTTACAAAGATGGGATTATCTCACAAAACTCTCTGTGTGTGTAGCTACTCTTGCCCTTTCAGATAGTTGCATGGATGCACTGCACTGGCTGCTGGAAAGCAGGGTATTTGACATTTTCAATTAAAAAAAAAATATTCCAAGCACTACTATAATTGTTACATATTTCATGCAACTACATTTGTACGATAAATTTTTACAAGTAGAACACTGGAAATTAAACATTTTGATAGTTGTTGCTAAATTGCCTTAGGTTGTACCAATTTGTACCCATCATGACAGGATATGAGAGCTCTTGTTCCCCCGTAGCGATGTCTTTTTAAAGTGCTATGCATCTTTGAAAACTTTAATAATGATATCTACCTGTTGTCTCAATGGTGAGTGCCATTAAACATTTTTCTGTGTTAACTGGACATTTCTGTATGTTATTAAAAAAGATCTTTATTGATTTCAGAGAGGAAGGGAGAGGGAGAGAAACAGAAACATCAATGATGAGAGAGAATCATTGATCAGCTGCCTCCTGCCCGCCCCACTGGGGATCGAACCTGCAACCCAGGCATGTGCCCTGACCTAGAACCAAACTGTGACCTGCTGGTTCATAGGTTGACACTCAACCACTGAGTCATGCCTGCTGGGCTTGGCTGCTTCTGCATATCTCATGTGATGCTCTTGATAGTTATAAAGTGGATATGATATAGAGTATACCTTATTCCTGCTTTCCAGAAGAGGAACTGGATGCCCAGAGATCACATGGCTGGAACTAGGGGCTATAACTCTCTCCTTCTCCGAGAGAACACCCTGTTTGCACAGTGATGTCTATTGTTTCTTTTTTAAAAATATGTTTTTTATTGCTTTTAGAGAGAGCGAGGGAGAGGGAGAGAGTGAAACATCAATCGACTGCTTCATGCACACCCCTACTGGGAATCGAACCTGAAACCCGGGAATGTGCCCTGACAGGGAATTGAACCCATGACCTGGTACATGGGACAACGCTCAACCAACTGAGCCACAATGGCCAGGCTCTATTGTTTCTTGCAAGCCTAAGAGCCAACCGATCCTCTTTGGCTTCATAGAGAAAGTGCAGGTGTTGTGAGGTCACCGTCTCCCAGTTGCTTCCCTGCCCTCCACTCCCGCCTTCTCCTGCAGCCTTCAGAGCTGGCAGTTTGGCGCCCCCGCTGCCCCAGGAATAGCGCTCTGCAGGGAGGGCATCCTGACTCCTGAGCTCATTTTCCAGACTTGGCTCCCCTTCCCTCCTCTCCCACCGGAGCTGGGACTCCCCCGGGCCCTTGGGCAGTCTCCCGCACAACTTCTGCTCTCAGTGTCTCACCTGTAGCCTCCTTCATGTGCTAGTAATGCCCGCTGCTGCAGAGGGAGGGCTGAAACCTCAGCCGGGGAGAGCCCTGGTGGTGGTTGGTCTCAGCTGCGGGCTGAAGGTCCCTGGCCTGGGCTGGGGTAAAATAGACTTTTTGTAGGATCTTAGGTTATCACTGGGGATTCCTGCCATCCCCTCAGCCTGCCTATCCCTTCCTGTCCCCAAGCCAGGGGTTGATGCCCACAAAGATGCCAGCAACTCATGGGGCAGGGCCATGGTGTTGCTTTCCGGCAATATATATGTGCCCACCCCTTACGAGATACCATCTTGGTCTTCTAGGATTGGTTTCACCTTAGAGAAAGAAAACTAGTGCATCAAGTAGGAGGTGCAGCCCTGGCTGGGTGGCTCAGTTGGTAGGAGTGTCATACCATGCACCGAAAGGTTTTTGGTTTGATTTCTGGTCAGGGCGTGTATGGGAGGCAACCAATCGATGTTTCTCTCTCAAAATCAATGGAAATATATCCTCAAGTGAGAATTAAAAAAAAAAAAAGCAAGGTACAGAAAAAGAATACCCTACTCCTCTTTCTATAAAAAAGATGAGGAATATGTTTTCTACGAGTATTGCTTATATATGCAAGGAAATATCTGAAAGAGTATGTAGGGGGTCTAGGCCAGGGGTGGGGAACGTCTGGCCTGCGGGCCATATAAGGCCTGCAAAATAATTTGGTCTGGCCCTGCCAAGGCATTAGGGGTGAGTTAATTAAATGTTTGACCAAATATATGTAGCAGGCTAATTTTTTAAGTTGATAATTTTGTATGGCCCGAGATGATGTTATAAATATCCAAATGGCCCTTGGCAGAAAAAAGGTTCCCTACCCCTGGTCTAGACAGATTGGGGACAGGAATGTGAGACTTCTCACTTGTGTGCCTTTTTATACTTTGATTTTTAAAAAAATCCTCACCTGAGGACATGCTTAGAGAGAGGAAAGGGGGGGGGGAGAGAGAGAGAGAGAGAGAGAGAGAGAGAGAGAGAGAGAGAGAGAGAAGAGAGAGAGAGAGGAAGAGAGAAACATTGATGTAAGAGAGAAACATCTTTTGCTTTCTGGGAATTGAACCAGCAACCTTTTGGGGCATAGGACAATGCTCTACCAACTGAGCCACTCCAGTTGGGCTTTATACTTTGATTTTTGAACCAAGACATTAAATAAGTTAAAACAGAAAAAAATAAACGGAGCGACTGCTGTTTGGAGGCCTATCTATCTGCAGGCTCAGGGAGATAAAGAAGTCTGGAGAATTTTAGGCACTAAATTATGCAGGGCTGACCCTCTTTGGTTCAGAGAAGGGTTGAAAGAGCTGGGGCCGGCACAGGGTGGCCGCATCCCCCGGTTTTGAAAGCATTGGAGAATTCTGCTTTTTCTTCTAGCGACCACAACTAGAGTGGCCTGTGCACAGTATTCTCTCCAACATCGGACACAGGACCCAAGAACCCAAGAATTGCCTAGTCAGTACTTGGTCTTGGGACCTGGCAAATATGTCATGAACTTCGGAGGCTAATATTTGAGACTGGCCCCAGAGCCCAGGGTGGGGCTGAGTCTGAGATGGGATTTCAAGAGGTGCAGCTAAGGAGAGGGAGGCTGGGACAGGCAATGTCAGCGTCCAGGCCGCCTAAAATTGTACCCTTTAAAAAAAAAACTTTATTGTTCAGATTATTACAGTTGTTTCTCTTTTCCCCCCTCATAGCTCCCTCCACCCAGTTCCCACCCCACCCTCTGCCCTTACCCGCCCCCGCCACTGTCCTCATCCATAGGTGTTCATTTTTGTCCAGTCTCTTCCCGCACCCCCACACCCCTTTCCCCCTGAGAATTGTCAGTCCACTCCTTTTCTATGCCCCTGATTCTATTATATTCACCAGTTTATTGTTCATCAGATTTTTTATTCACTTGATTTTTAGATTCACTTGTTGATAGATGTGTATTTGTTGTTCATCATTTTTATCTTTCCCTTTTTCTTCTTCTTCCTCTTCTTAAAGAATACCGTTCAGCATTTCATATAATACTGGTTTGGTGGTGATGAACTCCTTTAGCTTTTTCTTATCTGTGAAGCTCTTTATCTGACCTTCAATTCTGAATGATAACTTTGCTGGATAAAGTAATCTTGGTTGTAGGTTCTTGGTATTCATCACTTTGAATATTTCTTGCCACTCTCTTCTGGCCTGCATTGTTTCTGTTGAGAAATCAGCTGACAGTCGTATGGGTACTCCCTTGTAGGTAACTGACTTTTTTTCTCTTGCTGCTTTTAAGATTCTCTCTTTGCCTTTTGCTCTTGGCATTTTAATTATGATGTGTCTTGGTGTGGTCCTCTTTGGATTCCTTTTGTTTGGGGTTCTCTGCACTTCCAGGACTTGTAAGTCTATTTCTTTCACCAGGTAGGGGAAGTTTTCTGTCATTATTTCTTCAAATAGGTTTTCAATATCTTGCTTTCTCTCTTCTTTTGGCACTCCCATGATTTGGATGTTGGTTTGCTTGAAGTTGTCCCAGAGGCTCCTTACACTATCTTCATATTTTTGGACTCTTTTTTCTTTTTGCTTTTCCGGTTGGGTGTCTTTTACTTCTTTGTATTTAAAATCTTTGACTTGATTCTTGCGATCCTCTAGTCCAGTGATGGTGAACCTATGACACGCGTGTCAGAGGTGACACATGAACTCATTTTTTTGATTGATTTTTCTTTGTTAAATGGCATTTAAATATATAAAATAAATATCAAAAATATAAATCTTTGTTTTAGTGTGGTTGCAAATATAAAAAAATTTTTATATGTGACACGGCACCAGAGTTAAGTTAGGGTTTTTCAAAATGCTGACACTCCAAGCTCAAAAGGTTTGCCATCACTGCTCTAGTCTGCTGTTGGATCTCTGTATAATATTCTTTATTTCAGTCAGTGTATGCTTAATTTCTAGTTGGTCCTTTTTCATATTCTCGAGGGTCTCACTAGATTTATTGAGGGTCTTACTAAATTTATCGGCAGTTTCTAGAAAATTCTTGAAAAACCTTATAACCGTGGTTTTGAACTCTTTATCCAGTAGTTTGCTTTCCTCCATTTCTGTCATTTGTGACCTGTTTCTTTGTCTCCGCATTTTGGCTGCTTCCCTGTGTTGATAGAGTGGCTTTCTGTGCTAGGTGTCCTATAGGGCCCAGTGGCTCAGCCTCCCCAATTACCTGAGGTGGACACTCTCTTTGTGCACAGTCTTGTTGTAGTTAAGCCTTGATTGTAGTTGGTATCACTGGGAGGAATTGACCTCCAGGCCAATTGGCTGTGAGAATCATCTGTGTCTATGGTGGGAGAACTTCTGTGCTGAAGACACCCTTATGGAGCAAGACTTGCTTCAGTGGGGCTTTGGTGCTCACTGAGTCTGCCCCTGAGTGTATCCCTTATGGATCTGAGGAGTTGTAATCTGGATGGTCCCACTCTGACCACTGGGTACACTGGTTCTTGGATCTCTAAGGAGGTGCTAATTTAGCCTCTGCCCGAGGCTACCCAGCAGGAGCTACAGAGAGATCTGCAGATTCCTCTTCTTTGTTTGGGGTTTGGAGGTGCCCAGATGAGGCCCAGCTGTGAAGCAATGCAAACTGCTGTGGGGCCTTGGGCCTTCTTTTGGATGTTCTGGGTCTCTCTGACCCAGCTGCAGTTTGTTAGGTAATTTTAGATTGCAAAGGGCCAGGCCATTCATATGCAAAAGCCTCTGCACACAGCTTGGGTGGGGCAGCTTCTCGGGGAAATCAACAGGGCGGAGCAAACAGTTGTTTCTCTCATCAACAGTTGTTGATCCTCAGTCCTGCCCTAAGAGGCCCTGGGTCTCAGTGTCCGTGGTAATCGCTGCAAGCACCTCTGAGAGAAAGCTGCCCTCGAGTTCCGCTTGCTGCCAGACGTTCCAGTTTCTCCCCGTATGAGTCTGGGTCCCCAGAGACTTGCCCGGAACTGGAGTTTAGAGCAGGAGCGTGTGTCTCCCTCCTGACTAAAAAAGACACCCGCATCCTCAGTTGCCAGCCCTTTCCATGCACACCTCCATACCTCTGCACTTTACTTTCACTTCTCCTCTGAGTCTCAGTGTGCTTTTCTCTTTCCTTCTAGTTGTAGAATTTCCACTCAGCCAGCCTTCCTGTGGTTCTGGATGATGTCCGTTTTGTCTTTTAGTTGTATTTTTGAAGTGGTTGTGCGAGGCAGCAATTTCAGGTGTTTACCTATGCCGCCATCTTGGTTTCTCCTCTCATACCCTTTCTTCTGTTACCAATCCAGAGAGCAGAGTTTTCACAGCTCCTTGCTCTGTGGTAGCTCTCTGCTCTCCTTTTATGAACCCTTCTCTCCCAGACCGAAACCTGGAGGCCTCATGCAGAGTAAGCTCTGCGTCCATGCCTGTTGACTTCACTTAGTGCCTCCTTCCGGTGCTAGTGTGCCAAGCATCTGGGCAAGGCCCAAATGGTATCTTCTGGTATCTTTTAACTGGGTGATTGCACTTACGTAGCATGAGATGTACTACTGATTGCTACATGCTGACTGGTCCAACGTAGAATTCCACAACCCAATTAGATGGACTGTCTGGGATGCAGTGTGAAGAACTGTGTCGCTCCTGTAGTGAGGAACTTGTTAGCTCACTTCCACCTCTAACTCCTGCTGCCCACAGATGGGGAAATCACTTCCAAACCAATGGTGCTGTTCCTGGGACCGTGGAGCGTTGGCAAATCCACCATGATAAACTACCTCCTCGGGTTGGAAGACACTCGCTACCAGCTTTATACAGGTGGGATTTTCTTGTGTGATTCTTGTATTTCAATGTCATATGAAAAATCGCTATGAAAACAAAACAAAACATTTATATGTTTTTATGTGTCATCAATAATAATGAAAATCACATACAAGAAACCAGCAGCTACACTCATGTTGGTAGCAGCATTATTCACAATACACAAGAGGTGCACACAACCCAAATATCCATCGATATATGAATGGATAAACAAAATGTTATTCAGCCTTAACAAATAATAAAGTTCTGATACATACTACAACATGGGTGAAACGTGGGGACCATTTTTTATTAATATATTTTTATTGATATTAGAGAGAGAGGAAGGGAGAGGAATAGAGAGAGAAAAACATCTGTGTGAAAGAGAAATGTTGATTAGTTGCCTCCCATAAGTGCTTCAATGGGGAATTGCACCCACAACCTGGGTATGTGCCCTGACCAGGAATTGAACCCGTGACCCTTTGGTACATGGGACAACGCTCCAATCAACTGGGCCACACCAGCCAGGGCAAAATAAAACAATTGTCATATGATTCCATTTAATGAGGCACCTAGAGTCATCAAATTCATAGAAACAGAAAGTAGAATGGTTGTTGCCAGGAGCTGGGGAAGTTAAGAATGGGGAGTTAGTGTTTAATGGATACAGTTCAGTTTGGGGTAATGAAAAAGTTCTAGAGATGGATGGTGGTCATACTTAATGCCACTGAACTGTACACGTAAAATGGTTAAAGTGGTAAATTTATATATATATCTCCATCCACAGTTAACAAAAGGGAAGTCACTGGCTTAGCAAACATAGTAGCTGATTCTTGTGGCAAACCCTCCCTGAAATACCTTGCTTACCCACCTACTTTGCAGTAGGTCTCTTCCCAGGAGATGACTGTGTTCCTATTAACCTTGTGCTTATGTGTGCAGGTGCTGAGCCTACCACCTCTGAGTTCACGGTCATCATGCATGGGCCCAAGCTGAAAACCATCGAGGGTATTGTCATGGCAGCTGACAGTACCCGGTCCTTCTCACCCCTCGAGAAGTTTGGCCAGAATTTCCTGGAAAAGCTGATTGGCATTGAGGTTCCCCACAAACTTCTAGAGCGGGTCACTTTCGTGGATACACCAGGCATCATTGAGAACCGCAAACAGCAAGAAAGAGGTAATTCGCACTCATTTCTGACACAGGGTGAGCTTTGGACAGTGGGTGGTAGGCAGGCAGAGGGGAGGAAATGTGGCCAGCATTGCCCAACACCAGGGGATGTGTTCTCTGCCTCCAGCCCCTACTTGTTTTACTGTGGTGCCACTTAGGTGTGGAGTACCTTGTCCTTTTACCTCCCCAAGGACTGATCTGGTTTGGAGGTGATCATTATTTTCCCAAGAGGAAGCTGATCTTCTCTGTAAGTAGCTCCTCAAGGTCCACACTGGGGCTGAGCTGTCATTTAGGAGGCCCGGGCTGTCCTGACTGATCAAGGGCCTGGATTAATTGGGTCTCAGTCCAGGTATACTTGACCTCTGGCTAACCTGGGGCTGGGTTGAACCTGACCTTTAATTCTTCCTGCTTTACCAGGCCTGCGGCCTGCTTCAACATAAGCCTGTGTCAAAAGCCCTACCTACCTTCAAATGACAGGGGAGTGCCACTTTGGGCCCAGCAGGCACCAGGCTGTACATAGGCCACTGAGTATCGTCATGACTCAGGGTTATCTGCAGAGATGAGTCATAACAGGCATTTGTAGAATATATGACCAGATGATAGATCTCAGTTTATGGCTCTCACTCCTGTTTTGGTTATAACCAGACCCTGTTTTATGACTAGTAATAATATTATCACTAATATTGACCTTTATTTTACTCCTAGTATATATTAGGTAATTTTATGCGTTATTGGCTGATTGTTGTAAAATAATTCCAAGACAGGTATTCCTAGCCTCCTCATTTTGAAAATAAGAAGTTGAAGGAATGAAAAGATATTAAGCACCTACCTTGTGACCGGAAGTTTTAGTTAGGTGCTTTCCTGTATTTGTAGCAACATAGTACTCTTGAGATCAACCTAGGCTTCATAGTTCTTCTCATTTTATAGCTGAAATGCTAAAACTTGGAAGCATTTAATATTCAGCTGTCTGGTGACAAAGCCCCAATTCTAGCTCGGGTCTTATGCCAGATTCACATTTCTTTCCACTAAATGATGGATCCTCTCTCTTTTTAATTTTTATTAATTAAAATTTTTTTACAATTACAGTTGATATACAATATTATGCTAATTTCAGGTGTAGAACATAGTGAGTAGACATTTATATAACTTAAGAAGTGATCACCTCCATAAGTCTAGTACTGGTAGATCCTCTCTTTCACATCCTTCTAATTCCCTGACTTTTTTTCCTTCAACATCTTCGCCACTGCCCCGGATCTTTTTAGATAGTAGGAAAATCTCCATTTCAAAAAGAGCATTTTGCTTCCCTGGAACCTTGGATTTCACTTAGATTAAAGCAAGAATCAGGCTGGTCTTGGTTGAAGGTTGACAAAGGGCAAGAGATACACAATTAATTCTTAAAAGCCTTCAGAAGGCCAGAAAATCCTTAATGCCGTTATTTCCTTCAGCCTGTGGGATGGTTTGGTTCTGGCAAGAGGCACAAGGGGCTTGGGCTGATGCTTGCTCAGCCTGACTTCTCGCTCCCTCTCCCAAAGGTTACCCCTTCAACGATGTGTGCCAGTGGTTCATTGACAGAGCTGACCTCATCTTTGTCGTCTTTGACCCAACCAAGCTGGATGTGGGTCTGGAACTGGAGACGCTGTTCCGCCAGCTGAAGGGGCGTGAATCCCAGATAAGGATCATCCTGAACAAGGCCGACAACCTGGCCACTCAGATGCTCATGCGGGTCTACGGGGCTCTCTTCTGGAGCTTGGCCCCGCTCATCAACGTCACGGAGCCCCCTAGGGTCTACGTCAGCTCCTTTTGGCCACAAGACTACAAGCCCGATACTCACCGGGACCTGTTTCTCAAGGAAGAGATCTCCCTCCTGGAAGACCTGAACCAGGTGATCGAGAACAGATTGGAGAACAAGATTGCCTTCATCCGCCAGCATGCCATCCGGGTTCGCATCCACGCCCTTTTGGTCGACCGATACCTGCAGACGTACAAGGACAAAATGACCTTCTTCAGTGACGGAGAGCTGGTCTTTAAGGACATTGTGGAAGATCCTGATAAATTCTATATCTTCAAGACCATCCTGGCAAAGACCAACGTCAGCAAATTTGACCTTCCCAACCGAGAGGCCTACAAGGACTTCTTTGGGATCAACCCCATTTCTAGTTTCAAGCTCCTGTCCCAGCAGTGCTCCTACATGGGGGGCTGCTTTCTGGAGAAGATTGAGCGGGCCATCACCCATGAGCTCCCCGGCCTCCTGGGAAGCCTGGGGCTGGGGAAGAATCCAGGTGCTCTCAACTGTGACAAAACAGGGTGTGGCGAAACCCCAAAGAATCGCTATAAGAAACACTAGGTTGTTGTGTGGCCATTCTCGGGTTCCTGTTGGTGAATGAGCTTGTGTTCTAACTGTCTGAGAAGTCCTGGTTTATTAGCCCTTTGAGCCACACTGGCAAAGAATCATCACACATTGGAGATTTGGGAGTTCATTGAGGCCAGTGGTGGGGGAAGGTGTGGGTCGAGGGAGGAGAGTGGAAACTGTGAATTATAGTTTGCTTGTCTCATTGCTTCAATTAGGAGGCCTGATTGAGGCAAGTCAGGCCATACCTGCTTTTCCTGGGTCCTATCTTGGAGGGACAGAGAGCAGCTAAATTCTAGGGTATACTGAATTGATGAGCATTAAATAAGCTAAAAGCAGCTGAAGTTCCTTTCCCCCCTGTAAGCTGGGAAAAGAGAAGACTTGAGTCAGTAGGACTGTCCTGGTCCTTTGTGGCTGCCTTCCACACAGTCTTCTGTTTCCGGCCCCCCCCCCCCCCCCCCCCCGCAGTGCTCAGCTGTCTCTTAAACTTTGGTTGACTTCACTAGGGGATACTTTCTTGGGCCTGAATTAACCTGGGTTTTGAGCCCACCCCCAGGCTCTCTTCCCTGTTTCCTCCAGGGTTGGGAGGGATGGTTTAGGATACCCGAACACTAAGAGAGAACAAGAGTTCCCAGGCTAAGAGAAGCATCTGCCTCCCCCATGCCATTTCTCTGACGTGGTGTTCTAAGCCAGCTGGGAAGCTGAGTCCCTGTATTGGCCCCAAGAGAAGGGCCAGTGTTCTATGCATTCAGGTAATTCACTGGAAGTGACTTCAGTGAAAGCACAGCTCAGAGGGTTAATTGGTTTGCAGTGTGTCTTTGTTTATTGCATGTCTTGGAAAACTTGGACCCCAAAGTCTTTGGGTTTCAGAGGGGACAATGGAGACCCAGCTCCTTTTCGTTGGGGACTTCTCTGGGCAGCCCGCCTCTTCCAAATGTAAGAGGAGGCTGTTTCCACAACTGCTCTGTGGAGACGCTCTGCAGAAGGGTCGTTCCTTCCTGATTTTCATCGCCATGGCTTTCCCTTTCCCTTCTTCTCATTCCCTGATGTGCTAACACTCAAAACTCACAGGAGTCAGAACCAGCACCAGTCATCAATGTCAGTGGCAACTAAGGCTCTACCTTCAGTTTTCCACCTGAACTTGATGCTGATTCCCACTGGACGTACCGCAGGAAAGCCTGGGCCTTCAGATACCAATAAGTGTGGATATGTGTGTATTATGTTGTCCAAGAGAGATTAGGGAGATAACAGATGCCAGAGGGCATAGCGAAAGAACTTGTGAGAGTTCTGCCTGGCTGGTGTGCCACCCAGAAGGGCAGCGAGGGACTGAGGATGGGGGGAAGGACCCTGGAGGGAAGGAGCCATTTGACAAAAGGCGGGTAAGGGAACAGTCTGTGCAAATCCTGGAGACTGGGCCCAGGGCTGCCTGAGGGGCTCCTGCCGAGTGAGCCAGCCTCTCTTGGGAGCTTTGCCAGGAGGCATGGGTCAGGACCTGCCAGCACCAGGAAGTCATCCTGGAGCAGAAGGAAAGTGAAGATGAAGGCAGAGGGAGCAGAGCGGCACTGAGGATAGGCAGTGGAAGTCAATTGGCAATCACATTAGGTCCATGCGGAGAACTGCAACTTCGGAATTCCTGTTCCTCAGAATTAGTAGCACTCTGGTGCGGCTGCAACAGAGGCTGCTTCCTTTGGCTTTGTGGAGGACCTGGAACCTCCCTCAAGAAAGCCAGAGGCCCCACAGCCTTCGGGACATTGTTTCTAAGGACAGAGCCAACCAGAGAAGAAAAAGGATCGCCTAGGGGTGTCCAAGGAGCCTGGTGACAGGGCCTGATGAGCTGCTTTTCTTCTCACCAAGAACCAACCCTTGCCTCATCTCTCTGTCATTTACCCTCTGGAGAGTCTGCCCTCCCACCTTGCTCCTTGATGCCCCTAATGCACTGGCGCTCCTCGTGGCATATCTGTGTTTCTCAGTGCAGTAGGGGAAATAAAATATGCAGAATTATATGGGCATTGTCATAGCTACTACCACCATTGCTTTGGGGGAAGAAGGTGGAATGAGGCTAATACATTCATACAATATTTATATTTTCAGGGTGGTGACATTGTCAGTGTGATCCCCCCCTTTCTTCTCTCCATCCGTTTTTCTTTTCTTATTCCTAATCCTATGCTCACTCCTTGACTTACCTTTTCTCTAACTGCCCGCAGGCTTGTCTATCAGTCAGCTTGGACTTTAAGAGCTATTTTGTGCCTCACTCTGTGGAGGTGGATTTTAAGCAGAATTCTGACTTTTATGGGGGATGGGGGTAGGGGGGTGGGTTGAAGGCTGGGGGGCATTTAGGATCCAGAGATCCCTCAAGAGGAGTATTTGTGAGTATTTGTGCCTGAACAGTAGCTGTTTCTCTCCAAAGTGGAACCTTTCCAGTGTTCTTTCCATTCTGATTTCATCAGGTAGAAAGTCTCAATAAAGTTCCAATCTCTCTTTAACACATTGTACTTTGATTGTATCCAACCAGTTCAATCTCTTTATCTTCCGTTAAATCTAGTAGAGTGTACTAATTTTCATTAAGACTGTTTTTTAGAGTTTTAGGTTCACAGCAAAATTGAGAGTAAGGCAAGAGATTGCCTATATACTCCTCCCCCCAACATGCATAGCTTCCTTCACTATCAACACCCCCACAGAGTAATACATTTGTTACAATTGATGAACCCACACTGACCCGTCATAGTCACCCAAAGTTCATAACTTACATTAGGGTTCACTCTTAGTGTTGTACATTCTGTGGGTTTGGACAAATGTATAATGACCTGTACCCACCATTATAGTGTCATTCAGAATAGTTTCACATGTGCTCCACCTATTCATTCCTCCTGTCTGCTCTCATTCCCATGTGCCAATTTTTAAATTTCTTGGGGATAGGTTGAAAATTTATAATTGCATCTCCTTACCCCTCCCTGTCTTCTTTTCAAGCTTCCTCCTTCTAGCCTCCCAGTGTCAAAGATGACCTGTTCCCTCAGTTGACTATGAAACTAAGGCCTGCTGTAGTATAATGGCAAACTTGCAGAAACACTTCCCTGAAAGTGTCATTCTCCCTGCTTCTGTGGCAGTAGCCCATTAATAGGAGTTATTGAAAACTAACCCAGTCTCTCACAGAGGCCTTTGATCCACGCCCTCAGGCACACAGCTGCCCACTTGGTGCCTGAAGGCTCTGGTGGAGGGAGCTGAAAGGTCTGCCCTGAATGTAAGGATGGCATCTCCCTTGGCTTCTACAGGAAGTGGTGCCCCCATAGCATAGCCTGGGCCTCCTGCCTATTCTTGTCTTTAAAGAAACCTGAGCCCTAACCGGGTTGGCTCAGTGGATAGAGCGTCGGCCTGCGGACTGAAGGGTCCCAGGTTCGATTCCGGTCAAGGGCATGTACCTTGGTTGCGGGCACATCCCCAGTGGGGAGTGTGCGGGAGGCAGCTGATCGATGTTTCTCTCTCATCGATGTTTCTAACTCTCTATCCCTCTCCCTTCCTCTCTGTAAAAAAAATCAATAAAATATATTTAAAAAAAGAAAGAAACCTGAACCTGTCCATGTCTCCCCAAGCCTGTGCCCTTCAGAGCAGAGGTCCCCATCCCAGCCCCCCCCCCCCCACACACACACTTGAGAGCATGTTTCTTTAAAAATATATATTTTTTTATTGATTTCAGAGAGGAAGGGAGATGGGGAGAGTGACAGAAACATCAATGATGAGAGAGACTCATTCATCGGCTGCCTCCTGCATGCCCCACACCAGGGATCGAACCATGACCTCCTAGTTCATAGGTTGATGCTCAACCAGCCAGCCATGCTGGCCAGGTGAGAGCATGTTTCTTAAAAGGACAAGACCTGGGTCCTCGGAGTTGGTGGGAGGTTGGACTGCTAGGCCAGGGAAGACGTGGGATTCAGCGGCTTAGCCGCCTGCTCTGGGTTTTCCTGTCAGAAGGGGCTGATTTCAGGGCCCGATGAGTAGGGCAATGCAGTTCATTTCCTCCCTCTCCCTTGCTCTCCCCTTGATTAGGGTCCACAGTCCACAGTCTAAGTAACTGAGCAAGCTGACCTAAGACCACTGCTGCCTACCCACACCTGCCCCAGGTCACTTCTCCCACCCATGACTGCAACCAGCATGTTCCCAGGACTGGGAGAAATAAGGAGCTTTTCCCTGGAAAAGGGAAGGTAGGTGAGATCTGTTTTGAAGATAAATATAACATGCCAGAAACTGCTGGAGTGACCAGACTGGACTATTTCACAAGCCTCACACCTTACCATCTTTAGGTTCAGTCTGCCATTAAGACGATAGGTAAGCAAACACAAAATGGAAGAAGCAAAATCAAAGAGCATTCTAAACATCGGCCAATGATGTGAGGGGCTGAATGGAGAGTGTTTTTACAGGTATGTGTACGTACCCTCTGCATATATGGGGGTTACATGTGGTTATATATATAAGGGGTGTGCAGGTACCTTCCTGTAATGTCTGTGTGTGGACAAACAGATGCGTATGTGAGTTTTTGTGGCCAAAGGATGCCCCGGTACCTAGCACAGTGCCTGGCACGTAAGACTCATTACCTATGTGGAAACAGAATGAAAGAAAGAATAACTGTTTTCTGGGGGGAGGGGGCAAAGATGGGGTCTGTGCATTGCATCTTGTGTGGAGAGGGTCCAGAGGAACAGGTATGTCTGGGGTGGTGGGTGGGCATAGCCGAGAAGAAGTAATTGTATGAACGATGTGGGAACAGATTAGGGGAGCATGCGTGAGTGGAGTGAACCCGAAGCCCAACCCAGTGTGGAGACCCGGGAAAATTTTAGCCATAGAGGACACCCTGCCAGACCCTGGGCTTTGCAGGAGTTGGATGCTACTCCAGGCAACTGCCTGAAAGTTAGAGCCTTCAGAAACTGACAAGTCCTGGCAACATTTCATGCCAATTCCACTTTCCACAGCATTAGGCTGAGGCTTTTCCCAATCCAGGGAAACCCTTTCTTTAGAACAGGAGTGGGGAACCTTTTTTTCTGCCCAAGGCCATTTGTATATTTCTAACATCATTTTCGGGCCATACAAAATTATCAACTTAAAAATTAGCCTGTGACATTTGGTCAAACATTTAATTCACCCCTAATGCCTTGGCAGGGCCAGACCAAATGACTTCACAGGCCTTACTTGGCCCTCGGGCCAGATGTTCCCCACCCTTGCTTAAGAAGAACATAGAGGCAATAAAAAAAGAAGTATAAGAAAAAAAGTAAATGAGAGTAGAGACACAAATTTACTTGTAGCAAAGGTGTATTCAACAGATTCTTAGGAATTCCCTGTACCCACCTCTCATCCAAAGGATAAAATAACATGCACAAATGAGCATTTTTACATGGCTGCCTGCACTGTGGAACATGTTCTCTGTTTTCACATAATGACAATGGGGAAGGGAATCAATTTCTAGAGTACTCCTTTGTGCCAGGAACTGGGATGCCGGCATAGAGACATCATCACACTTATACCTTAAGATAAAGGGATACTTTTAAGAGCTGTGCCCCAGGCCACACGCCGAGTGCTTTATGTGCACTATTTCATTTAATCCTTCAAGAACCCCACAGGAAGGGGCCATCCAGTCCAGCATTCTGGAGTCACATTGCTTGGGATTCAGCCTGGGCTCCACCACGTACTAGCTGGGCAGCCTTAGACAAATGTCTTAACTTCTCGGTGCTTCAGTTTCCTCATTCATAAAATGGAGATATTAATAGTCCTCTCATGGAGCTGTCAGGATTAAATGACTTAATACATGCAACGTGCTTGAAGTAGTACACAGCCCACAGAAAGCATTCAGTACATGTTATGACTATTATTCATATTTTACTGATGAGGAGACCGATGGTCAGAGTGGTTGAGATGATGGCATGTGTAAGCGATAGGGTCGAAATCCTAGCTGCTGCCTGACTCACCCTACAGGTTTTGCTAGGTTACTTGCTGAGGGTCACATTGGGTGACACTGGCCTCCCTGATCCCAAAGTGGAAAAAATTCAGAACTGCCTAATTTTTTAAGTAGTCACTCAGCATCTTGAAGCTTGTTAGTAACAAAATTTAAACCATTTAAAAGTAACTTTCTTTAGAATTGTTATTGAGGATTATTTCCTGAACAAAAAAATACTTAAAATTGAAAAACAACAACACACACCCACTTAACTCTTTATTTCATATTTTATTTTCACCACAATCATCTTATAAGATGGATAGGTATATATATTATCCCCAAATCCAAAATAAACAGGAGGAAAGCAAATCTCCAGAGAAACTGTTAAAGTTCATTCAGCTGGCACCTGACAAATCAAACTAAAAGGCCAAATTTCTACCCATTTCACTATTTCTGCTATATTCAGTCACATCAATTTGTGTTAAACTGGAGCCTAGACCAGTACATTTTTCTGACACACTAAAAAGAGTGATTTTGTATTTGTGAAGAGTGCAAAAACATGTTTTGGATATATTTCCATTTTCTTCAAACTTCTGGACTCCGCCCCCCCCCCCCCCCAACTTAAAAAGATTTGGAATTTTGACATATTTATTCAGCCATAATCCCTGCTCTAGGGGAGCTAAGCATCGAATCAGGGATACCAGGTATGGAACTGGAATGACTAGGGAGGGAAGTCTTCAGGGATAAAGTGACCACATTTTCCAAATCATAAATGGGGATACATGGTCTGACAGGGCGTTTTCTCTCTCGTTTGCAAAGGTAATTATCTGGAAAGCCTGACCAATGCATGCAGACTGTGAAATTTATTTAAACATTTAATAGATTCTCTTTGTGGAGGAGAATGCACTTCCACACCATCAGGGCTCTTCTGAGAATACCGCCACACCCGGGGTTACCAAGCTTGGGAAGAGAGTGGGATTCTAGCTACACTTTGCAGGATGGGCAGGTTCGGAAGGTCAGGGATCAGGGGGTTGGATCCGGGGAAAGACGCAGGGCCCAGACTAAGAGAAAGGAAGATATCGGTGTGTGGCGGTTGAGGAATCAAGGTGAGATGAGGTAAGTGGGGAAAACCAGCCTTTACATGGAAGCCCGAGGAGTCTGGGCTCCGGGCCACTGCAAATTTCTGAAAGGAGGGAGCCATGAAGAAGCAGGGAAGGTCCGGCCGCCCTGGGGCTGCTGGAGGGGTGAGGGCTGGAGGCCAGGGAGCCCATTTTCGCAACATTGATCGTATCCGTTGGGCAGTGCTCCTCGCACCCCTGATCCCCGGCCTGCTGGGCGGGGGGCACTGGGTCTCTGTCCTGCCCACCCCGAGGAGCTGGGGACCAACTGCTGGAGCCCCTTAAAGAGGCGGCGGGAAGAAGCCCCCCTATTAGTCGGGCCCTGGGAAGACCCAAATCTGTGTCTCTTCTTGGACCCCTGTGACATTCCGGTCACTCCATCCCAGATGACCAGGGACAGCGGACACACGGACACGCAGCTGGTGCGCCCAGGGCCAGATGCGGACGCAGGGCTGCTCCCGCCCCCACTCCCTCCCGCGGCGCCGGGTCTGCACAAGTCCCGCGGGCTCGGGCTCCCAGCGCGGCCCGGCCCGCGTCCTCACTGCGGCTGGAGGACCTCGGCGGGTCTCTGAGGGAATCGGGAGCCTGGCCGACTTTGGACTCGTCCCTCAAACCCGCCTCCTCGCGCACGCACACATCGGCTAGTTCTGAGGGGGGCTCATCAGCGCGACCCTGCGGACCCACCGAGCGGCGGCACCCGCGCCGAGTCCCAGCAGGGTCCGGCCGGAGCCCACTCTGCGCATGCGCCTCCACTCGCGGCCGCGGCCCGGCCCAGCCCCCTCCAGGCCGCGCGCCTCCGAGTCACGCGCAGGCGCTCACGCATGCGCAGGCGCGCGGCGGAGCTCCCTGCGCGGGCTCGGCGGAGCGGGGTGGGCGGTGCCTCAGCGCCGGCTGGGTCGGGGTTCCCTTCCCCCGGGGCCGGCCCGCGAGCTTCGCCCGCTCGGCCGTCACCGCCCCCCAGGGCGGAGGCGCCGCGAAGGCCGCTGCGCCGTGGGCTCGCCGCTCCCCTCCGGCTCGGTGCGCTGTGCTGTTCGCTCCCGAACCCCCGCAGGGTGTCGGCAGTTTTGATTTGGGCCGGGGCGGGCTCTTGAACCTGCTCACTCTTGCGGTGTGAGGTCACGGAGTTCGGGAGGCATTTGAGGAACGTGAAGAATGCCGGAGACAGATCGGGGCTGGTGGTTATTGTGTTGTGGTTTTCTCCTGCGGCCAGCCCTCAGGTAAAACAGGAACCGAGACTCTTCAGAGGTTACCCCGCCGCCTCCCTTAACCTTCAGAAACTCAGAGAAACTCGAGTGCAGACCGCCCTCCCCTCCTGCTCCTGGGGACAGAAGCCCACTTTATCTCGCCCACGTTCCCCTGCTTCTGGGCCGCGGAAACGCCAGATAAAGGGGACGGGAAGGGTGCTGTTCTCACTAGGATGGAAGCATGGTGGCAACCATGCGTGGGTAAAATGCTTGATATTTTAACCCTGCTGATTTGGCTTCTGTCATTTGCTTGCTAAAATAATAGAAAAGTTATTTTGATTTTCTGAATTATATAAATCATCCCATTCGATTGAATATACCCTGTTGATTGTAATGTGAATACTCCATTGGTTGTGCTTGTACTGGTTTTAGAAAACACATTCCTCTGTACCTGGAGACCAGGACAGCACAATTACTCTAAATTGCCGCAGTGGCTCCAGATAACGTGTTTTTGCACACGTTGACCCAGTGGTCCCAAGACCCGATGGCTCCAGATAATGTGTTTCTGTCAACTCAGTGGCCCCAAGATCCAAAACTATCATTAGTCTTTGTAGATAACGAATCGGCTCAATCTAGCTTCTGTAACAAACTGCTTTTTGCAAACCAGGTCCCTCACTCCAAACCCAAAGATGTAATCAACACCCGTGTGATTTTTGCCTATATAAATCTGGTGTTGCGGTCACTTAACCACCATGAGATTTGGAGAGCAAATTGCCCCGTCGTCCCAGCTTCGAAATAAATGGGACTCCTTAATTCGACTTCTTGAGGCGTCCTTGAGTGATTCGCGGGGTACGTTACAACGGGATGTCCTTCTTGTCGCCCCTGGAGTTCCCCGAGTCACTCATTGCAGGAGCTAAAAAGCCCGTCAGAGGTTCTGTAATATCTCATCAAGTGGGCTTAACCTCCGTTTGAAACACACCCAGTGACGGGGCTGTCAGTCCAGGGTGTTTGGTGTCTTCTGGTGTCTGTGGCTCCCTCTGCCCTGCTCACCACCCGTGAGGTGGCATCATTTCCCTGTGCAGCCCTGTGGAGGAAGCACTGGCATCAAGTACTTGTGTACCTGTTTCCCTGCTTGGACTCCCCCCTCTCCCATGTCCAGCTCCCATAGTAGGACCCAGGAAGGGGCCTTTGTGGCTAAACCAGGGTTGACCAGTTGGTTATTGAAAGTCACGAGACTTTACTTTGAATCTCCTGGGTTTTCACGGCTGTTGGCATTGGAGTAGAGGTCTTTTGGGCATCTGGTACCCTGGTGGCATGAGGAAAAGGAAAATTCTTGGAAGGGAGTTAGGTAATTCCTGACGTAAGGCTTGGGGAAAGAATGAGCTGATGTGGGGCTTGCGGAAGCTGCTTGGTTGGCTAACCTGCTCTCTGCACTGAGAAACTGTATTCCCTTACTAGAGGCCTGGTGCACGAGATTCGTGCACTGGAGGGTCCCTCAGCCCGGCCTGTGCCCTCTTGCAGTCTGGGAGCCCTTGGGGGATGTCCAACTGACGGCTTAGGTCTGCTCCCCCTAAGCAGGCAGTCAGACATTCTTAGCGCTGGGGAGGTGGGAGAGGCTCCCGCCACTGCCGCGGCGCTCGCCAGCTGTGAGCGGGGCTTCTGGGCTTCTGGCTGAGTGGTGCTCCCCGTGGGAGCGTGCTGACCACCAGGGGCAGCTCCTTCGTTGAGCATCTGCCCCCTGGTGGTCAGTGTGCATCATAGTGACCAGTTGTTCCACGTTTGGTCAATTTGCATATTACCCTTTTATTATATAGGATAAGCATCCCTTTCCTGGGTTTAACTTCACAGCATACTCAGTAGTGGCAGGGAATTGTAGCACAAAAGAGCCATGTGGTTCAACTCATTCTTTTTACACAAGAAGAGGCCGAGGCTTAGAAAAGGAAAGAGATTGGCCCAGGGTCAGAGAGAGCCAGCTTGTGGCAGAGATGGGACTTGAATTTAGGTCTCCTGATTCCCAGGTCTGTTGTTACTCTCCTACACCATGTATATTAAGGGGCCAGCAAAAAAAACAGATGGCACATTTTAATTGGATAAATTGAGGCAGGATGTAGGGAAGCAATATGGATAGTGAAATACTCTGGTGCCAGTAACAGGGATCTCACCATCTGTATCTGGAGGCAGAGAGACTGGAAGGGAGAGGGTCATCTTTCTAGAGCTGGGACTTTGGGTCAAAGGGCTCAGGAATGCAGTTGAGAGTATAAAAACCTCTTCGCTTTCTCCCTTCAGATCTGTCCAGGCTCCCCAGGGACCAAACCCAATGGGAAGTCAGAGGGCAAGGAAGTCTTGATTAGTCCATGTACGTCAATTCTAGAGCACAGCACAGTGTGGGAAATAAAGACTGTACTGGGAGGGACAAATGAGAGATACTCAGCATAACATGCAATCTTACTTGTAGTATAATAATGGCTTATATTTCTTGAGTGCTTAATATGGGTCAGGTATGTCCATTGTCTCATTGCATCTTCCCATAAATTTGTTTTCACCATTTAACAGATAAAGAAACGGACTAGTCACACCACTTGAGAATGGAGGTGTGAACAACAAAGCTGCCACCTGCGTCTCTGGGGATCTTATCTTGTGTAGAGTCATTTCTTTGTGGATGTTTGTGGAATGAATGAATGAGGAACAAACACAAATAGAATTCAATGTTAAATTTCCCTGAAAATCCTTAGCTGAGAGGCTCAATTGTAGAGTCTGGAGGCTCTTTGCAGAGGTAAGTTCCATGCCTGCTGGTATCTCCTGCTTATTTGTAATAAGTCAGGTTATTCAGGTTAAAAGAGTGGATGTATAGATATGACTTTTAAAAAACCTTGGACTTCTTTGTTTTCCCAGTGAAGGATAGCTTTTAGAATGAAAACATTTTCTCTCTGAAGCCACCCCCTGATTTCCAATGCCCCACAATCTGGGCAGGGACTCAGGCTGCTGCCTCTCTTCTCTGCTCAACTCCTCACTACTCCACCCACAAACTTAGTTCTGCTAATTGCATCGCTGGTGCAGCTCCTGGAACACAGTGTTCTTCAGGGCTGGACCAACAAGTTGTTGGTGAAGAGTTTTACCAGCACAGCTAAAATGGCCTGCTGTATAGCAGAAGTCTCAACTTAAAGGCACTGAGCTCTTTCCTCTATGCTTTCTCTTCCTTTACCATCTCCTCTCTTCAGAATCCCCTTTCATTGGCCTCTTCCTTCCTAAAGTGTCCCACAAAATATTTCATTTGTTGTTTATCGTTCAAGCTCCTCAAGCATGGAAAAGGAACCTAATGATCACATGCTGTGTTCCCAACACTGTGCCGGATGCTTCATATCTATTATTTCATAGTGATCTGCTAGGTAGGGACCCTGCAGATGAAAAAATCAAGGCTTCTGGCGAGGTGACTTGTTCACCATTACACATTATTAAGAGTAGAGCTGGTATTCGAACTCTGGTCTAACTCCAAGGCCCATCCCAGCACACTTCTCACCTAGAATAAACCCTGCTGCTTTAATCTTTGTGTTCCTCTTGTCCCTTTGCTATTCAGAGCCTTTTCCTTGTGCAATCGCCTGTGTTCCTGGGGCTTGGACATGTCGAATATGACTGTTTCAGCCCACCCTTGTGGATCTACCTAACATTTGATTCCATCCAAGTCTGTGTGTCCTCCTTCAGTCCTTTGCTGATGATATCTCCTCCATTGGGAAGGCCATTTTACCTATTTCCAATCCATTCTCTAAAGCCCAGCTCATATTCCGCCTCCCCCATGATGTCCCTCTAAAGTCATCTACCTTCAGAGTCTCAGACTCACTTTTGTGGGACTCCCTTAAAGGATTTATCACATTATCTCCTGTATTTACAGTAATTTGGAAATGCAACTTATTTTCTTTGTTGAGGCAGGGATTATACTGTAATAGTGTTTGTATCTCTTCATTTCCTTACAGAGGACCTTCCACATTGTAAGCCACCAGTGAATGAGTGCACCAGAGGAGTTCTTTGTGGTGAAAAGAGTTTGTAAAGTGTAGATTTACCCCTCAACTTCACATGTTGACTTTGCTTAAAACAAGACTCAGCTGTGAGATAAATTTGTACTGGTTAAGTTTGGGGGATGGGCGGTAGAAGGCATCTTGTGGTTTCCTTGAGGCACTTCGAATTTGGGGAAATGAAGAGACACCAGTGAGGGCAGGCAGTGGAGAACAGGATGCTTAGGTGGAAGGTCCTACACATCTGTCTGTCCATATGGGTCCCAAAAAGAAGTGGACTGTGTCCTTGACCTTTATCATGACTGCAGCTTTTCTGAGGCCATTTCCTGTGTTCCCTGGGCCCCTTTACATTTGCTCCGATAGACAAAACCATCACACCTGCTTTCACCACCAGTGGCGAGGGAGACTTTGGCCCCAATGGCAGCTCTCCCTCCTTGGGACCTCCGTAAGCTCAGAGCACACATTTCCCATGTCACTTAAGACTGACAGATGCTGGGGCCCTTTGGCAGAGAACGGTGTGAGAGAACGGGCGTGGGCTGGGATGATGACTCACCTGCTCTGTCACTGCCTACAGCTTGCTTCAAAGCCCTTCAGAACCAAAACACTTCCCTAGGAGAGGCATAGAAGGCTGTCCTTATAGATAGCAGCTTGGGTTCCTGCTACTGCAAAAGTCTGCCACTGCCTCAGTGTTTCAAAGTCTAGGTCAGTGAGCAGCCATCAGCAACTGCATGGTCATGGAAAACAGGTAGAAGAAGTAACCCAGAAAGAAATGCCCTGATTTGGGCATCAGACAACCTAGATTTTAATTGGGCTTTGCCAGGAGCTCCCTGTGTGTCTAAAGGTAAGGGACTCATTCTTTAAGTAAACCTATTCCTACTGTGCTAGCTAAGATCAAGGAGGGCTACAAAAAGTCAAAACCTATTCCTACGCCAGATGGGCTCTCAGTCTCTGTAAATCAACGCAAGTCATGGTAGTAAATTCTATACAGAGCAGAGTAGCAAGGGGAAATTTACGTGAAGAGTTGACACTTGAGCTGGACCTTGCAATTGGGATTTTCCTGACAGTTGAGAGTAAGTCTATTGCATCTTTGGAGTATATTTGTGCAGTATATTGTCAGTGGAATAAGGTCAATGGAATGTAGAGAGGGGGTAAAGGTGAAGAGAGGGGATTAGACTTGAAGGTCTATCTGGGTCTAGCATGAGGGGCCTTCATAGCCTGTGCGAACTTTGAACCTTATCTTGAAGGTAGAGGGGAGACTTTGAATCAATCTCTGTGGTAGAATGATCACTCTGGCAGCAATGTGGAGGGTTAATTAATTGGAAGGGTCAAAGATGAAGAGACACTGGGTAGAAGACACTAGGTAACCCTATAACAGGCAAGGATATTTGAGGACTTCAACTATGGGATTAGAGAAGGTTAGGCTAAAAATAAACTGCTCTAATCCCCAAACAAATTCTCTGCCCCTGAACACCTGGACCTTTGGTCCTTTTTTGGTACCTGCCCCCTTCCCCTACTCCTAGTTTATTACCTTTATTGTTTGCTCATACTCCATCGGGGTGGGTGGGGGTTTGGCCTGTTTGGGTTTTCTCCCTACCCATTTTCCCTGTTTTCAGTTCTGTTCACCCAGCACTTCAGATGAGACCTCAGCTCCTTGTAGACCAACTGGCAGGAAACTTTATTCTGCCTCAGGATCCTTCCCACTCCCCGCTCCGGCCCTGACTTTGCTCTCTCTGGCATTGGACCTTGGGTCTCCAAATTGGCAATGGAAATTATGCCATCCTTCCTGTTACTCTTTCCAAGAGAAAGGATGAGACACCATGTTTATTGGAAGTTGTTGACAAGCAGGAACTAGTAAAATGGATTAAAGGGAACTTGGCATCTTGGTGTAAGAGAGAGCCAAAGGTGAAATACAGGGCAGTCCTGCAGAGTTACCCAACAAGTCTGAGCCTTGATAAATTTAGATCAGATCTATAAAATGTAATCCTGAAACCGGAAGTATGTGTCTCCTCATGATCTCTTCACTGTTATCCCAGGCTAAGGTTACAAGTATTGCCCCTTCTTGCTATACTTGTTTGTAGAACTGTCATCTTATGATTCTTGGGCCTATAGACTTCAGCAACCAGTCAACAAGTGTGCCCAGCCTCATGCTGCTGGGATAGAATATAGGTGTTCCCTAGGTATGTTCTCAAGGAATCAGGAGCTGCAATTTTAGTTTAGCTAGGAAAGCAAAACACTTGTGAGAACTAACTAGAGAACAGAAAATATGAATAGTTAAGAGGGCAGTTAAGATTTGGTGTGAGTTACACTGCCAGTACCATAGAACTTGAGAAAAAAGGTCTAGGTCTCCTGGGTTCCCTCATGTTGGCCTAGAAGCCCTAGATCTAGCTGAAGGTCTCAGCTGGATCCCAACCATCCTCAATATAAGATGGGGGGCCAAGCCAACTTTATGCTGCCCTCACATGGGGCTCTATTCCTATTTCCCAGATGTTCCTGCTGTCCCCTCAGCCTGCATCTCCCCATTTGTCAAGATTCTCCATTAATTCTTCAAGGTCCAGCCCAAATACTTGCTTTTTCACAAAGACTCCTCCCTCCCACCAGTCTGAAATGTCCAAGATCCTTTACAGCCCTTTGCTTATAAGTCTGTTGTGACATGTATCCCATCCTGTTATCTATTTGTTAATGTCATGGATCTTGTGATGTATTTGTGTTCCCACCAGTTCCACAACATTTTGAGTTTCTTGTTAAGTGGGAATTTCTGATTTATTTCTCTAACTTCTAGTGACAAGCCTAGAGTGGTACCTTGCTCAAAAAAAATCTGTTAAATGGTTGAAAAATGGTTTAAAGGTTCTGTTCTCCCTGGTATATCAGTTATATAAATCCAGTTCTGTAAAAGTAGTCCTAAAATCAGAAGGGGGAGGTGCCTGTTTTCTGAGGCCAGTTTCTGGCAGGGGAAACCACAGTTGGATGAAAGGCCATTGTATGTTGGCCTTCTGTGGACACACAAGAGAAGGGTATCAAATTGTTTCTTGGTCTTGACCTTTAGGATCAAAAGTACAAACGTCTATACTAATACAAGGGTAATATGCTAATTAGGGCGGACATCTTCTGGACATCCATCCGACATCCATCCAGACAAAGCCACAGTGGCTGCGAGGCCTGGGGCTCAGGCAGCTATGAGACCTGGTGGCTACGAGGCCTGGGGCTCAGGCCTTGCAGCTGCCGTGGCTGGCAGTGGCAACATCAGCAGGTTGATGGGGATGGCACCTTCCCCTAATCAGCCTGGTTGCTTCCTGCAGAGGGAGGCCAGACTGCAGCTTAGGCCTGCTCCCCATCAGTATGACATCCCCTGAGGGCTCCCACACTGTAAGAGGGGGCAGGCTGGGCTGAGGGACCCCCCCCCCCCAGTGCATGAATTTTTGTGCACCAGGCCTCTAGTAGGGTATAAGTGGCAAGGTTGCCCTCCCTGAGCTTATGGAAAGAGTCCTGGAATCAGAAGAATTGGGACCAGTTCTGCTCTAATCTCTGGTGAGAATATACTTGCATTATTAACCTCTTAGGATTCTTCTGTGGACCAAATGAGGTAAGACATGTGAGTTCTTGGAAAAGTATATAGTGTGACTGGAATATTAAGCATCCTTGTATTTTCTTCTTATTCCTAATCTCTAATTTTTCATTCTTTCTATAAAGAAACTCTCCCCCAGCTGGCATGGCTCAGTGGTTGAGTGTCAACCTATGAACCAGGAGGTCACAGTTTGATTCCCAGTCAGGGCACATGCCTGGGTTGTGGGCTCGTTCCCTAGTGTGGGGCGTGCAGGAGGCAGCCAATGATTCACTCTCATCATTGATGTTCCTATCTTTCTCTCCTTCTCTGAAAAAAACCCCACAAAAAATCAACACCTCCCCTCCCGCCCCCCCAGAAACTCTCAAATCACCAGCCACTAAGGCCAGCTTGGAAGAACTTAGCCAGTCTTTGTGTTCACATTTAGGCCCCAAGACTATATCCAAGATGGCAGAGAGGGAAGAACATGGTTTTTTGGCTCCCAAACCAGGTGATTCTGGGTAAATAACTTCAACTCTCCAGCCTCAGTTTCTTCATCTGTAAAATGGAGACAATCTTCACCTCATCCACCTCCTAGGGCTGTTGGGAGGATCAAACAAGACAATGAATATGACAGTGCCTTGTAAACTGTAAAAGTCTGTTCAAATGCTATAGATTTACTTTTTAATCTGTGCTGAGGGCCCTGTATGAACTTTGCCAAGACTGTTGCACATCTAGACAGTGACATCACATACATGCTATTGGGGTGGGGCAGAGACAGCAAGCCCAGAGTCACAGGGGCAGAGTAGAATTCAGGAGGGAACCTCACCCACTGCCTGCCTGTAGAAGACCTGATTCTGTTGTCACTCATTTTTTTGGTTTGAAGAAATTCAATCTTCTGGTTTTCAAACTGTTAAAGACTCTGCCATGGGGTAGGGGAAGCCAGGGGATTGTCAAGGGCGGGAAAAAAAAAAGGAGACATATGTAATACTCTTTGTAATAATTTAAGCAATAAAAAAATTAAAAAAAAAAAAAAAAAAAAAAAAAAAAAAAAAAGACTCTGCCATGACCTCTGTGCTCAGGGTCAGGGCCTCTCTTAGTTCTCTGTCTCCAGGGTCTCTTAGCCTGGATATGGTAGGCATTCAGAATAAGTTTGTTATTGAACAAAATACAGGTAATGTATCTTGTGAGATCTCTTGTCATCATTATTCTCATTTCCTTTGTGTTTGTAAATGCTGGTTGTAGGTAAACATTAAAAAAACACACCAGACTATGATTCAGAGAAATGGTAGTCCCACTCATGCTTGAAAACGTGACTGGCCAGTGTTACTGAAAGGTCAGGCTCCAGAAATGGGGTATCCCCACCTGAGTGCTTTGTCAATCCCAGGAGGCGGTGGAGCCAGAGTCAAATGGGAAAGGCTCTGTGTGTGTCTGTGGCCAGAGGGCTTTTGGATCCCTTCATTAGCCTTGCTGATCACTGGAGCTGAAAGAAAATGGCTTCACCCACAAATACTTGTGAGTATTTATTGTGTGCTTGGCCCTATCCTGGGTGCTTTGAAGAATACGATAAAGGTCAAGTTATGGCTTCTGTGTTGGAAGTGCTTAGACCAGAGTTGGGAAGACAAGCTGACTATGGAGGAGCAGAGGATCCCCCTGGCAGGTGGTGTGTGTGCAGGGCCAAGGGCGTGGTAGGTAATTACTGACATAGGAAGGCAGAGGATCCTCAAAAGCTCAAGGGTGTGGGTACGACTTTCTAGAGGAGGTGTGAAGAAGACAAAGTCAATCTTTGAGGCTCATCTCTATCTTCAAAATGACTTCTTTTCTTTTCTGGCCCCAATTAGGAAATTGCATTAGATTTCTATTGCTGCCTAACAACCAACTAAAAATTCAGAGCTTAAAAATTCATTCATTCATTCATTCATTCATTACCATACTGTTCTATAAGTCATATGTCCAGGCAGGATGTGCTGGTTGTCAGCTGGGGGTTGCTCTCAGCTCCTAGAGGCCACTCCCTCACTTTTCCATGAAACCCTCTCCATCTTCAATCTAGCAATAGCTTCAGAGGCCCCTTGTGTTTTGAATTTATGACTTCCTTTTCTGTTATCAGCTGGAGAGAACCTCTGCTTTTAAAGGACTCTTTGTGATTAGGTCAGGCCTACCTGTACAATGTCCTTTTGATTTGCTTAAAGTTAACTGATTAGTAACCTTAATTGCATCTGCAAAATCCCCTTTGCCATGTACTAACAAATTGCAGTCCTGGAGAAATCTTGAAAGTCTGTGTTAAGATTCTGCCTATCACTGATATATTAGTAGAAGGGGGAGTAACGAGGGGCTAACGTCAGGCAGTAGCAGGAGGGATGGAAGGGAGAAAGAAAGCTCAGGTATGGCAAGAACTTGTATTATGGTAAGCACCAGTACCAGGTATTTTCACAAATGTCATCTCCATCCTCACATCAAAGCTGTAAAGTAGATATTGTTAACCATTTTATTAGTGGGAATACTGAGTCTCAAAGGGGGAAAAAGGCACAGCAACTGAATGGCAGCTCTAATTCCAAAGCTTTCTGTTTCTATTCCTTCATTTTGGGAAAGAGGAGGAGGGTGATAATGACATATATTGGGGAAATAGAATCCACAGCTCTTGGCAGCTGATTTGCTGTGAGGAAAGGAAAGAGAATCTAAGATGATCTAAAACATTGAGTCTAGAGGAAGAGGATAGTGGTATCACTAATAGACATAAACCCAAGGGCTAATTCAGTGGTGTATGGGAAAGACACCGAGTTTCTGTGCGGATTTCAAATATTCAGTATCCCCAGTTCTGTTAATCCATACCTTTTATCTTCAGAGAATCTGGTTTTCTCAGCAAAGAGAGGCCAGGGCCCCCCGTCTTGATGCCTGGTGACTGTTTTAGGGCCTAGGCATGGCTGAGAACCCTACATGTGCTATGTTCAAGCAGAGGGATGGTGAGAAGGTTGGGATCATCACTAGTCATTGGCAGCATCAGAGCTGAGTACAGAAACCCCCTTTTGCTAAGTATCTGAGCAGCACTTGACTTTTTTGGACTTGGATGTCCGGAGCCCACAGATGGGTCCTACTGTGAAGTTGGCATGCGGATGGGGAAGTTATGGTGCCTGTTCCTGTTACTCCTCTGGACCACCATTTCTGGTAAATGAGATCACTGGCAACTCGTATTTCACTGTCCCCGTCTCTCCCCATATTGTTTCAGATGATTACAAAGGTGCTTTGATGGACAATATGTGATCTCTGTAAGAGTCAGACCACTTTCTGCAAGAGAGGTTGGCGGATTAAGTAATGCACATATCAGTGTGCTTCAGAGTTGCTCCCTCACCTCAGTTTCTCTGCACTGTGGGCCTTCACACTCACAGGAGGATGGCACTTCTCTGTGGCCTTGTCCTTGCCCTGTTTTTAAAGACCTACAACCTCAACAATACTAACACGCTCACAGAAACTGTAATTCAGAGCTTCAGAGGAGGTATGACTAAGTTGGATGTTTCCTCTAAGGGTCATTCCAGCTGTGATTCTCTGTGCTTTGGGAATTTAGTGGAGAGGGGAGGGCCATCTGGAAAAGCTGGCACTGACAAGGCTGATGACAGGGAAGAGGGCCCCTTCCTGGGGCATGAAAGGATGACTGGGTTGAATTGGTTGACAGAAGAGAAGGCCTTCTAAGCTGGGGGAAGAGATGAACAGAGAGACCTGCAGGTTTGAATATGTGAACCCAGTGGTCTGAACCGAGGGAGGTAGTGCTACCTTAATCTGAGGAAATGACTCTGCCCTCTTCCTTCCTTCTTTCATTAAGACTTGGGACTTTTTAGCTTCCTCCTCTGCCCTGGGTGTACAGGTGGGGATAGGGAGCTATTCTTTCTGGCCTGGGCATGTCTGTAGACTACTGTTTTCCCTTGAGGTTCACTCCTGCCTCCCAGTCAGTATTCTTCCCTTGGTCCCACCTGTGTGTGTGTGTGTGTGTGTGTCTTTTTTCCTTAAATCCTCACCTGAGGACATACTTTCATTGATTTTATTTTTTGTTTTATTTTAAAATATATTTTTATTGATTTCAGAGAGGAAGGGAGAGAAAGAGAGAAACATCAATGATGGGGGGGAACCATTGATTGGCTGCCTCCTGCGTGCCCCACACTGGTGATGGAGGCCATAACCCAGGCATGTGCCCTTGACCGGAATCAAACCCAGGACCTTTTAGTCCGCAGGCCGATGCTCTACCCACTGAGCAAAACTGGCTAGGGCCCACCCTGTTTTCTTTAAAAAGTCCCATTTTAACCAAGGAACTTTATTTTTTAATATATTTTTTATTGATTTCAGAGAGGAAGGGAGAGGGAGAGAAAGATAGAAACATCAGTGATGAGAGCGAATCATTGATTGGCTGCCTCCTGCATGCCCCACACTGGGGATCAAGCTCACAACCTGGGCATGTGTCCTGACCTGGAATTGAACCGTGACCTCCTGCTTCATAGGTCGATGCTCAACCACCAAGCCATACTAGCCAGGTTTAATCAAGGAACTTTACTTGCTTCATTTTCATTTTTGCAGACAAATGTAGTAGTAAAGTTGAATGCATTTAAATGTCATTATATAGCTTATCTAACATGACTATTTTGTGTTTTATTGTACATTTTCTAGAGGCACATAAGATGGGGCCTGTTTGTTTTTTTTTGTTAATCCTCACCTGAGGACAGTTTTTCTATTGATTTTTAGAGAGAGTGGAAGGGAGAGGGAGAGACAGAGAGAGAGAGAGAGAAATTTTGATGTGAGAGAGACACATCACTTGGTTGCCTGCTGCATGCACTTCGACTGGGGGCTGGGGATTGAGGCTGCAATCGAGGTACATGCCCTTGGCCGGAATCCAACCTGAGACCCTTAGTCAGTGGGTCGACACTCTAACCACTGAGCCAAACCAGCTAGGTGATGGGGCCTATTTTTGGTCCTAATGATATGGAGAGTTTTCCTGTCAGGTGGGTGGGTAACACTGGACTGGAGATCCCTTTCTTTTCTTTGAATCTGACTACAGTAGGAATAAATAACTCCAGTGATCATACAAATCATGATGAAATGAGTTTACTACTGTAACAGCAAGGATTCTTTTATTACACACATAGAAATCAACTGGAGATAGTTTAAGCCAAAGAGTAGAATCTATTTAAAGGACTCAGAGATATATCATGAGATCAAAGGACAGGAATACCTGTGAGGCTTAGGAAGGGACATGAACTAGGAGCTGATAGCCATCAAGAAGCAATGTCAGAGTGTACTTGTTTCAACCTGTGCTATGGCAGATGGGCTGTCCTGCCTCCAGTCCACACATGAGGCAGAAAAGGACTATCCCTATCTGCCCAAACTATAATTCCCTCCATTCAAGAGATCAGCCAAGACTAAATGAGGATCTTTTAGTTCAGGTTCCAAATATGTTCTGGAGAACTGCCCCAAGTCCAATCAACAGAGACTAGTGTGGGGTCACAGAACACAATCGCTGGCTGTTGGAGGCCTGGCCTGTGGGAGGGGCCTACTTCATCACAAGGGGTTTGCTCCAAGTGTCCCTCTGCTAAACCAGACAGATGGCCAGCAACTCATTGTTACTGGGATGATTGTCCTGTTTCACAGTGAACAAGACATTGTGCAGAGACAGTGCTGGCAATGGAGACCGAGTGATGGGGGAAACTACATAAAGGACTTGAATCTGGCTTGTTTCTGGTTCTCAGTTCTTCATGGTTTGTCCAGTTTTACAGTAGAGGCATTGAAAGATGTAGAACTTGGCTAAGAAATCATCATATGTGTTGCTCTCATATGATGTGTTGGCATCATATGTGCTGCCTTCTCTGATGCTCAGTGGTTGCATGTGTCTCAAACCATATCCTATTTTTTTTAAGTGCTTAACTGCGTGATTTAAAGGTTTTTGTTGTAAGGGATGCAGGCTTTTAAAAAATGGTTCTTGGAAGGCAATTGGTGAACTATTGGTAGAGAATTGCCCAGAATTTTTTTTTCATGGACTTGTTGAAACAGGCCTTTAACTGATGGATTGATACATTTTCATGTTTCTTGAGAACTATTGTTCTTTAATAAAAATAGTATTTAATACTGGTCTTGGGTACAGAAGACTGGATTGGGTATCTGGGCAAATTATTTAGTATCTCTGAGCCTCAGTTCTGTTTCTGTGAAATGGGATCAGTAACAGGATCTACTTCTTAGTGTCAGGAAAATTACATGAATTAATGGATGCTATGTGCTTAACATCCTTCTTTTCATAGAAGCATTCAGTAAATGTGATTTTACAAAAATAGTTGATTAAGTGTGTTTGCTAATAGTTAAAGGTTAATGAGGAACAAATTGTGCTTGTTTATTTTTTAAAGCATAATCTGTGAATACCATTTTAAAAATATTTGCTAAGTAGCCTATGTTTAGCTTATAATAGAGAGCTATGTTTATTTTTAAAAGTAAGAAAAGTAGGCTTTTTGTGTGTCATAAGAAAGGCATCCCTGGCCTAAGGCTTTAGGCATGGGTCATGAGATCTTATTTTTAAATTGTAAATGCACATAATAAAATTTACCATCCTAAACATTTTTTTTTTTTTTTGTTTTTTTTTTGTTTTGTTTTGTTTTTTTTTTTTTTTTTTTTTTTTTTTTAAATATATTTTATTGATTTTTTACAGAGAGGAAGGGAGAGAGACAGAGAGTTAGAAACATCGATGAGAGAGAAACATCGATCAGCCGCCTCCTGCACATCCCCCACTGGGGATGCGCCCGCAACCCAGGTACATGCCCCTGACCGGAATCGAACCCGGGACCATGAGATCTTATTTTTAAATTGTAAATGCACATAATAAAATTTACCATCCTAAACATTTTTAAGTGTATAGTTCAAAGGTAGTAAATACATTCATATTGTTGTGCAACCATCAACACCATCCTCTCTAGAACTCTTTTCATCTAGCCAAACTGAAACTCTGTACCTATTAACCAACAACTCCTTGTTCCCTCTCCCTAGCTCCTGGCAATCACCCTTTTACTTTCTGTCTCTATGAGTTTAACTACTCTAGGTACTTAATGTAAGTGGAATCATACAATATACTTGTCCTTTTTTTTGACTGGCTTATTTCACTTAGCATAATATCTTCAAAGTTCATCCATGTTGTAGCATGTGTCAGAATTTATTTCCTTTTTAAGGCTGTATAATATTACATTGTATAGCTAGATCACTTTTTTTTCATTCTGGAATATAAAGTTCTTTTTAATTAAATTATAGTTGGCATGCAATATTGTATTAGTGATTTGAAATTTATATGCCTTACAAAGTGGTCACCACGAGAAATCTAGTAACTACCTGTCATTGTACAAAGTTATTGTGATATTATTGATTGCATTCCCTACATGTTACTTTGTATCCCTCTGTCTTACTTTATAACTGGAAATTTGTACCTCTTAATTCCTTCACCTTTTTGCCCAAACCTCTGGCAGCTATCAGTTTGTTTTCAGTATCTATGAGTCTGTTTGCTTGTTCATTTGTTTGGTTTTTTGGATTCCACATATAAGTGAAAGGATACAGTATTTACTTTCTCTGACCTATTTTACTTACCATAATACCCTTTAGGTCTTGGCTAGACTACATTTTGTTTATCCATTTATCAGTTAGTGGACACTTGGGTTGCTTCCATCTTTTGGCTATTGAGAATAATTGTGCTATGAACATAGATGTGCACACATCTTACTCAGACCCCACTTTCAATTCTTTTGGGTTTATATCCAGAAGTGGATATAATTCTACTTGTAAGTTTTTAAGGAACTGCATATTGTTTTTTTTTTTTTACAATGGCTACACCATTTTCACTCCCACTAACAAAGCACAAAGGTTTCAATTTCTCTACATCCTTGCCAACACTTTTTATTTTATTTTATAGTAGCCAACCTAATGAGTGTGAGATGATCTCTCATCATGGTTTTGATTTTCATTTCCCTAATGATCAGAGATGTTGAACATCTTTTCTTGTGATTGTTGTATATAAGTCATGAGATCTTGATTAAGATATCAATGTCATCTGATGTATGTCATGTCCTAGTTGTAGGAAAAGTACCTGAAGGGGCAAACTGCAATCTTTACATCTGTGGGTAGTGACTGCTAATGGGTGTGGGATTTCTTTTTGGGGGTAATGGAATATTCTAAAATTAGATAATGGTGATGGTTTCACAACTCTGGGAATATGCTAGAAACCATTGAATTGTGTAATTTAAATGGGTGAATTTTATGTTTGTGAAGTAGACTTCAAAGCTGTTTCAAAATGTTGCCTTTTGAAAGTAGAACTGAAACAGTAATAGTGATTGGCCAGCTCTATTGAGTAGGAGTGAATGTTACAAATTTTTGGTGAATTTACATTTCTACCCAGACTTTCAGTCACCCTCTCTCTCCTTTTACTTTCCCAAATCAGTTCTAAGTCCTTCAGTCTGATTCTGTCTTATGTAAGTATATCTTAGGTTTTTCTAACCCAGGAAGCCTCTTTATTTCATCTGAGGGGCACGGAAACTTACTTTGGCAAAAAAACTAAGTTAGACAGGGATGGGTCAGCCAGCCTCGGGTATCTCTGGGCCTCACCCCCTCTGGATTTGCAGAGGCTGACTAGAGAGAGAATATCATGATTGATGGGTCTCCTCAAGAATGGGGTAAGCAATTGCCTAAGATGTGTCACGAAGGGCCTTAAAAGGTGCCCTCCCAATTCCCACACCTGTTATTCCCCTTCATTTGATGACCTGAAGTCACACCATTACTTCCATAGCCCTGTATATGTCACCATGGCATGAGGCCTGCCCCTAGACGGCCAGGAAACCCCACCAGGACCCAGGGCTTTCTCAGGCTGAGAGCCTTTGGGCTTAAGTCACAGACGTGCATGTGTACGAAGAGCTTTTCTGAGGCTTCACTTTGCATGTATTCAACTTAGCAGGTTTCTCCTTGGTGAATCTAGAGGGGTACCCTATTGCAAGCTTATTGGCCTGGTAAGAAAGGTAAGTGGCTAAGTAAGCTAGAGGACAGATGGAAAATACAGGGTATCCCCCCAAGATGTATATACACTTTGCCCGGCTGGTGTGGCTCAGTGGTTGAGCGTAGACCTATAAACCAGGAAGTCAGGGTTCAATTCTCAATCAGGGCACATGCCTGGGTTGCGGGCTCAATTTCTAATAGGGGGCGTGCAGGAGGCAGCTAGTCAATGATTCTCTCTCATCATTGATGCTTCTATCTCTTTTTCCTTCTCCCTTCCTCTCTGAAAAAAAAATAATTAAAAACGTATATATACTTTAACAGCTGATAGCTTAATTTTGAAAATGAAATGTATTTTAATGAACACTGCCTTAATAATTATTCAAAGTGTGTGTATATATTTTTGGGGGATATCCTATAGTTTAAGGTCGGAGGTGCCAGAAACATATTTGGATAGAGAGTTGTCAAGTCCTTCTATCCCAACAATGATACTTCTGTAGGCTTTAGACATTACCAAAAAAGAGTGTCACCCTTCACCCACCATCCTTTTCAAGATGAGGAAATGGATGCAGGGAGAAGAAATGACTGGCTCAGGGCGGCATGGCCAATTAGTAGTAGAGCCAGAGCTCCCGGCTCTCCTACCTGTTCATGTTCCACTCAAGCTCCATACATCTCACCTAGCCCAGCCAACAGTCTCTGGTTTCAGAGCCTCCGTTGCAGAGGAGGAGCCAGGACTATGGACACCGATGCAGCCCTCTCCAAGGGCCTCCCGAGCAGCAAATGCCCACCCTTCCACACATGTTGCTCTTGTGACTTTCTTTGGAGTGGGCTTCTCTCCTGGTTTCCCTTCTGCCTTCTTTGCTGCAGCCCCCTCAGTCTCCATGCCAATACCATCTGGAATTCTAACTCTGCTAAAGATCTCCGTAACTTTGCCCACCCACTCCGCCATGCTCTGCCGTGTGGGCCCACACCAACGCAGATTTACCAAGTACAGAGCGTTCTTCTTTTATTTATTTCTGATTGCTTAGGGAGAAAAATGTTGCTTCTCAGACTTCAGAGTCTTAGCACTTAAGTAGTGATCATGAAAAGAAAGAGATTTGTAAAATAGCCCCTCATGCTTTTCTCCTCCAGTTTGCATCCTGGAAATGGTCTGTGGCTTAAGTAGGTGAGATACCGAAGCCAGGAGGGGCTGTTTCATCCCCTTGGCCTCACAGCCGCCTGCTCCTCTGTCATTTCACAGATCTTCTTCTCTGAGGTCAGGAGTCCTAGAAAGCTCTCTATGTCTTGGAAAGTCTGGCCTGCACTCCTTGGGCAAAGGGAGATGCCTTTTCTTCCTTCTCTCCAACTATTTCTCCCTTTCCTCTCTTTTTCCTCCTTTATCCTGCTCTCCTCCCTTCTCTCTTCTTTGTCCTCTTCATTTCCAGATTTTCTTGCCCCTGTGACCAAAGGCCATCCAGTTACTTCCCATCTTGTGCTATATCAGCAATGTGGTTATTTTTTAATTTTTTTTAAAAAAATGTATATTTTATTGATTTTTTTACAGAGAGGAAGGGAGAGGGATAGAGAGATAAAAACATCGATGAGAGAGAAACATCGATCAGCTGCCTCCTGCACACTCCCTTACTGGGGATGTGCCCACAATCAAGGTACATGCCCTTGACCGGAATCGAACCTGGGACCCTTGAGTCTGCAGACCGACGCTCTATCCACTGAGCCAAACCGATTAGGGCTGGTTATTTTTTATATGTAGATATAATGATACAGTTGGCTCATTCATCATTGTTTGTGATATCAACCATCTGCGAACGACTCAGGCCAGAACCTAGCTCGAGAGGCCAGCCTATTCCCAGGGTGGGATTCTCTTCCTCCTTCTTTTACTCAAGTTAAGCAATGGGAAGGTCTTGTTGCCTCTTGATGCAGGGTGTAACAGGGAAGCCTGAGGTCTGTGCTTGTTTGCACCTTGTTGCGCCTTGCCCCCAATCCACTTTCAGGCAGAAGTCCTCGATTGGCAGAACTCAGACACCCCTCCATTGTAATGACTCCCACAGTGCATTCTGATTCTTTGTTTGCAAGCTATTCTATACCCCTAGATGTGAGGGAGCGTTTGGAGCATGTGGCTGCACCTGATTAATCATTGCATCCATTGTGCCATCACATTGGCACATAGCTCGTGAAAGGTGTAAAGGGGCCTCTCTGCTATTGGAGTGTTCATGGCATTTAGAATGTGTAGTCTGCAGTGGTGCAGCGCTTGGCGCCTCTCGCCTCCTATTATTAGTTTTGTGTGTTTTTTTCCTGAAGGTGCCCTGCTGCCCACCCCCATACCCCAAATACAATTAGGACAGCGGTCTCCAGCCCTGCACACAGAGTCTTACAACTACTAGAATAGTCAATAGCTTTTTTAAAAAAATATTTTATTGATTTTTTAGAGAGAGGAAGGGAGAGGGATAGAGTTAGAAACATCGATGAGAGAGAAACATCGATCAGCTGCCTCCTGCACACTCCCCACTGGGGATGTGCCCACAACCAAGGTACATGCCCTTGACTGGAATCAAACCTGCGACCCTTCAGTCCGCTGGCCGACACTCTATCCACTGAGCCAAACTGGTTAGGGCTAGATAGTCAATAGTTTTGAGCCAAGTGAAAATGCTGCTGTCTGACTGTTTTTAACCTACAGAATACTAAGTGTCTTTTGACAAGAAGACAAAGTATTCATTGCTCAGGGTGTCCTGATGCAATTGATGGTGGAGTCCTCAGGCCTCCTTCCCAGTGTAGGAAGTTCCTCTCTTCTCTCTCCTTACATGGCCTCCCTTCAGGTGTGAAAACCCCCCCAAAACTTTAAAGATATCAAACCCCATGTCAGTTTATTGATTTTTTTTTATCAAAAGATAGAACTGTCAGGCTAACCAGCTATCTCCTTCCTCCTGCTGCAGGAAAATCTCCCTGTAAGGACAACGTGGTATCACAAAGTTGCTTGGTGGGCAGTGGACTCAGATGATGTCAAAGGGAGCGTGCTCAGACGCAGGGGCCTGTGTGGGGGTGGCCAGCCCGAGGTAGATGGCTCCAGCCCAGCTGAGTGCCATCTCCAGCAAGCCCACTGCAGAAAAGGTAGGTTTTCTCTGCAGAACAGAATGTGCCCTGCAAAGGTGATGAAAATTGGTCAGAGAGCATGCTCAGGTAATCACGGGGTCCTGGGGTGATCCTGAGCACAGTTTGATCCCCACTGAGAGCAATTTGCCAAAGCCTGTGGGGGAAGCCAGTCGGGTTGACTTGGGTGATTTCCTAGCCCCTCAAATAACCCACGATGGCTGTGGCTAAAACAAAGAGGAATCATCTCCCAGAATATATTTTCCCCTCCCTCCCTCCTTCTCTCCCTTCCTATATTCTCTCTGTTTTTCTTTTTCTTTTTTTAAAAATATATTTTATTGATTTTTTACAGAGAGGGATAGAGAGTTAGAAACATCGATGGGAGAGAAACATCAATCAGCTGCCTCCTGCACACCTCCTATTGGGGATGTGCCAGCAACCAAGGTACATGCCCTTGACCGGAATTGAACCTGGGACCTTCTAGTCTGCAGGCTGACGCTCTATCCACTGAGCCAAACCAGTTAGGGCTCTCTGTTTTTCTTTATTCTTTTTTTTTCTGGGGTCTTTTAAAAAAATGTAGATTATTTTCAATAAAAGGCACATATTTTAAGTGGATAGTCCAATAATTTTTGACAAATATATACTCTCATATAACTACTATGTTAATCACCCTGGAAAGTTCCCTTGTGCCTTTTCCAGTTGAGTCCCTCCACAAATGTCCATCAACTGATGGATAAACAAAATGTGGTCCATCCGTACAACAGAATGTTATCCAGCCACAAAAAGGGATGAAGTACTGACACATGCTACAACATGGACTAAGCTTGAAAACATGCTGAGTGAAAGAAGCCAGGCACAAAAGACCTCGTGTTGTGGGTTCCATTTAGATGAAATATCCAGAACAGGCAAATTTATAGTGACAGAAAATAGATTAATGGTTGCTAGGATGGGGACTGAGTGCCAATGGGTATCAGGTTTCTTCTGGAATTAAATAGTGGTGATAGTAGCATAACTCTGAATGTACTAAAAGTGACCACATGTACACTGTATTTATTTTTAAAAATATTTTTATTGATTTCAGAGAGGAAGGGACAGGGAGAGAGAGATAGACACATCAATGATGAGGGAGAATCACTGATTGGCTGCCTCCTGCATGCCCCACACTGGGGATGGAACTCACAACCAGGCATGTCCCCTGAATGGGAATTGAACTGTGACCTCTTGGTTCATAGGTCAGTGCTCAACCACTGAGCAACACCGGCCAGGCCACAATGTACACTTTAAAAAGTGAATTTCATGGCACATAAAATGTATCTTAATAACGCTGTTACTTAGTTTGTAAAGTATATGATTGTCTAACCACTATGCTGTACACCTGAAACTAATACAAAATAACATTGAATGTGAACTAATTGAAAAAATAAATAAAAATAAAAGGAACAAAATTAGGAGCCTGGCCTACAACAAGAGTTATCACCAGAAATAACTTCTTACCTAACTATGTGGCAGGGCAAACTAATAATTATTAAACATGCGCTCTTCCTGCAATTACCTTCTGAAGCCGTAAGGTGCGTTACCTCATCCCTAGCTCAGAATGGCTTACGTACTTCAGTTTCCCTTTTTCTCTCTGAACCTCATGTATCTCGGTGAGATCTCTGACTCTCTCATGGATGCGGAGTTCCCATACATATGTATGTAATTAAAGTCAATCATTTTCTCTTGTTTAAAAAAAAAGCCGTTATTTTAAATAAAGATATGGAGCATTCCCATCACCCCAGAAAGTACCTTTACACCATTTCCCAGTCAAATTCCTTTTGGTAGAGCCAATCACAGTTCTTTTTTTTTCTCCCAACATAGATTATTTGTGCCTGTCTGTTCTAGAGCTTCATATAATTAGAATCACATATTTGGCACTCGGTTGTGTAAGGCTTGTTTTACTCAGCATATTGTTTTTGAGATTTGCCTATGCTGTTGTAACAGTAATTTGTCCTTTTGAAAAATTTTTTTTCCATTTTTTCCTTTATTGATTAAGGTATTACAAATGTTTCCTTATCCCCCCATTGTTCCCCCATTCCCCCACTCATGCCCTCACCCCCCAGTGTCTGTATCCATTGGTTATGCTTATATGCATGCATACAAGTCCTTTGGTTGATCTCTCTCTCTTAGCCCCACCCTCCCCTGCCTTCCCTCTGAGGTTTTTTGCATCTGATTGATGCTTCTCTGTCTCTAGATCTAATTTTGCTCATCTGTTTATGTTGCTGAGTAGTATGGCTTTTGCTACAATTTCTTTATCTATTTCCTTATAGATGGTTTTGGCTATTATGAATAAAAGTGCTGTGGATATTCTTTTTTTTTGGTGTGGCTATGTTTGTACAGGCTTTTAATGGACATATATTTACTTTTCTCTTTGGTTAATACCTAGAAATAGAATTGCTGTTCATATAGCTTTATAAGAAACCAATAGGCCTTTTTCCAAAGCGGTTTTACCATTTTACGCTCTCATTAACAATGTATGGAGTTGTGATTGTTCCATATCCTCACCAACATTTGGTGTTTATTAGTCTTTTTAATTGTAGCCATTCAGGTTGGTGTGTTGGAAATTTTAAATTTTGATGAATTCCAATTTATTAATTTTGTTAATGGTTAGTGCTTTTTGTGTTTTGCTAAGAAATATTTGCTACCTCAAGGTCATGAAGATATTCTTCTATGTTTTCTTTTAGATGCTGTATGGTTTTAATTGTTTAGGTCTAGGATCCATTTCAATTTTTTAAAATTAATTTTATTTTTTTATTGATTTTAGAGAGAGGAAGGGAGAGGGAGAGAGAGAGAAACATTGACCTGTTGCCTCCCACATGCACCCTGACCAGGGATCGAACCTGTATCCTGGGTATGTGCCCTGTCTGAGAATTGAACCGGTGACCTTTCATGCATGGGACGATGCTCAACCAACTGAGCCACACCGGCTAGGGCAGATCCATTTTAATTTAATTTTTTGTTATGATGTAAGGAATTGTGGTTCAATTTTTTCCTTTTGGATAGACAATTATTCTAGCTAGCCCATTTGTTAAAAATAATTTTCACCCCATTAAATTATTGGTATCTTTGTTGAAAATCAATTGACCATATACTCTGAGTGGCCAGATTATTATGACCGGCCAGATTATTATGACCACCCCATCAGTACTTTATTGACACTTCCAAAAATACTGAATATTGAAAACTTCCTAAGCAAATACTCTCAAGGTTTTATTATTATTATTATTTGCATAACTAATTCATTTCATTGTACTGTTGGGGTGGTCATAATAATCTGGCCGGTCATAATAATCTGGCCACTCAGTGTATATGTAGGTGTATTTATGGACTCTGTTTTCTAGTCCACTGATCTATTTGTTGTATGCTAGTGCTAAAATCAAATTGTCTTGATTACTGTTGTTTATAGTAACTCTAAAATCAGTGAGGGTAAGTATTCCAACTTTGTTCTTTATTAAGATTATTTTGACTATTCTAGGTATTTTCATTTCCACTTAAATTTTAGAATCTGCTCACCAATTTCTAAAAGTTTTTTAGAATTTTTATTGTAATTACCTTGAATCTATAGATTAATTTAGGGAGAAATGACATCTTAACAATATTGTGTCTTCTAATTCATGAACATGGCGCATCTCTTCATTTATTTAGGTTTTCTTTAATTTCTCTCAATAATGTTTGGTAGGCTTCAGTAGAAGTCTTAAATTTATCCCCAAGTAGCATTTTTATTTTAATAGAGGAACCCACAAGCCACACAGGGGTGAAGGTGAAGTGGCAGATAGATGATGGGCTGATATTTGGCACCCCAAATAATCACTAATAAGAAGCAGCTGGTCTTTTTACTTATTTCTTTTGTTATATTACCTGTGAAATGCATAAATGTATACTGCCCCAAATCAAAAGGTACAAAACGGTATAGAATGAAAGAGTGGGAGTATTCCACCACCCATGTCAAAAAAAAAAAAAGCAGCTTGGTACACAGGTAATTCTCACCAAATCCCCTCCATCTGGGTATCAGAATCAAGCCAGTTCTCTGCCTAGGGACATGGTAGCCAAGGAGTCTGTGTTTGCTTATTTCCTCCAAGCACTGAAATGAACACATTCTTGGTTCTTCTGGACCCTGGGCATACTATGCTGGTCAGACACAGGCTGCTCCTGCTTCCTGACCCCCCTTGGGATAAACTGCAATGCCTTCAACTCTGGCTGAGTCTCCTTAAGCTGTTCTTTGAGGAGCAGTGGCCAGCAGCCTCTGCAGGGGCCTGGCTTGAAGAGCTGTGCTTTGGTGATCTGGGAAATGTAGTGGAATCAACCACACACTTGATAGAGGAAGAGTACAACCATAGTAAAACAAAGATTTATATTTTTGATATTTATTTTATATATTTAAATGCCATTTAACAAAGAAAAATCAACCAAAAAAACGAGTTCGCATGTCACCTCTGACACATGTGTCATAGGTTCGCCGTCACTGAACTAGGGCTTTCCACTTTATCTTTGCCGTTTTGTCACACACAGTTAGAGGTCTTATTGATAATTTGAAGTGAGCCCATTGAAGGCATCCTGAACGGGGGTGGAGGTAGTCTGAAAGGCATGCCACAGGGAAGACCTGAGAGAACTGCTGTTCTTGGAGATGCTTGGGGACGCACGACTGCCTGGAAGAAGGAGCACTTCTTCTCCCTGATGTCATACGGGGAGAAGAAGCTATAGGGTAAACGTATTGGCTTGATGTAAAGAACTTTATAGGAACTATACAACCATGGAACAGGGTTTCTTACCTGATTGTGATTCCCATATCCCTGGAATAAGCTAGTAGATGCTGTCAGAGATTCCCGTGATGGACAGGATAATGTGACCTTCAGGGTCCATTTGATTCTGTGTCGAACACTTTATCAGGAGTTGATGAATGTTCTCCTCCCAAGAAGATGTCTCCTGGGGAGAGGAATCCAAAGAGACATTTTGGAAGGTGAAATCTCAGGGGCAGACATTAATGTGGAGAGATGGTTTGGGCCGGGTACTTGCCATTGCCCCTCAAATTAGACTGTAGCTGGTAAACAAGACCAGCCATGATCCGTTTCACCACGTGGAGATGCCTTCCCTATCACTATTCTCACCAATCATTTGTTTGCCAAAAGTGAGCTCCCCCAGACTAGTTGGGCTGGGCTTCCTGCTTCCCGTAATCCGCAGTGATGGCGAACCTATGACACGCGTGTCAGAGGTGACACGTGAACTCATTTTTTTGGTTGATTTTTCTTTGTTAAATGGCATTTAAATATATAAAATAAATATCAAAAATATAAATCTTTGTTTTACTATGGTTATAAATATAAAAAAATTTCTATATGTGACACGGCACCAGAGTTAAGTTAGGGTTTTTCAAAATGCTGACACGCCGAGCTCAAAAGGTTCGCCATCACTGTAATGTAGCCTCTATCCATGAAAAAGTGCCAGAAGGTGTGGCATAAGGACGGCAGGAGAGAGAGGAGGTTGCTGCTGCAGGAGACACCTACTCAGGCACTTTATGGAAGGCACCCTTCTCTCAGCATCAGCGTAGAGCCAACTTTTCTTTCTTTTTATGACTCAGTCATCATTAATTAGAAAAGCTGGCTGATTCTTCATTTCAGTCAGAAAACCTGCCCATGCTTAAGCTGTTAGCGCCATAGGATTTACTGCTTTCTCATTTAAGGACTCATAGGAAACGTGTCCTTTCCAGGTAGTCCTCTTTGGACAGACCTCCAACCCCCTTCATGGTTTCTGTGGGTGGAGGATAACACCCTTTTCATGTGCTTTCGGCTGGTCCTACCATTGATTTATCTTCTCAAGATGCATGTCTAGCCCTAGCCAGTTTGGCTCAGTGTGTAGAGCATCAGCCTGTGGACTGAAGGGTCCCAGGTTCGATTCTGGTCAAGAGCACATGCCTGGGTTGCAGGCTCGATCCCTAGTAGGGGGCGTGCAGGAGGCAGCTGATCAATGATTCTCTCTCATCATTGATGTTTCTATCTATCTCTCCCTCTCTCTCTGAAATCAATAAAAATATATTTAAGAAAAAAGAGATGCATGTCTTGGGTCTTAAGTGGGGGCTAGAGATGAGGAATACATCACTCACTCCCTATCATGGAATGAGAGGCATCATGAATTTAAAGAAAAGAGCCTTGAGGATGGACAAGTCTGAATTTGTTTGAATTAG
>NW_005871120.1:3963541-3964556 GCF_000147115.1 Myotis lucifugus
ATAAACTCGAAGGTGATGGCATCTCTGTACTTGGTTGTGTGGAAGTGCCTAGTGTGGTACAGTGGGGCCTTGACTTACGAGTTTAATTTGTTCTGTGACGGAGCTCATAACTCAAATTACTCATATGTCAAATCACTGTGACGTTCGCTGTGCCAACTAGCGGTGGGGTATCTGAAGCTGGCTCGTAACCCGAATTTTTTTGAGCTTGCAACTCAAAGCAAAAAATTGGCCGAGAGACGGCTCATATCTCAAAAAAACTCGTTAGTCGGGACACTCGTAAGTCAAGGCCCCACTGTACTTGGATCTGAGTAGGAGCTCAATGAATGCCACCTCCCTTCCTCTTCTTTTCATCACTTCCCGGAACTCCAATCTTCATTCCGTCCAAGGCCTCCTTAGCAGCCATCCCGCAGGCACACTGGTGGTCCTGCATGCAAAAGGAGCAGTCGTATTGGATGGAAAGTCTTGGTGCCTTTTAGAACTTGCAGAGGGATTCATAGACAGAGTAAGTGGCCATTTTAGGCTATTTTGAGCCTGACCTGAGGAGTTGATACCTGACTCCATCTGTTACTTGTTTACTTAAAACCCTGAGGTGGCCTGAAATTCCTCCCATTAGTCATTTCCATTTTTAAATTGTCTTCTGGACTCAATAGATTGATATGGAGAAATAGTCCATAGGCTGGAGTATAGAAAGCCATTTTCAAGGGTTGAGAGGAAGGCCTGGTTTGTTGTCTGTCTCTCATCCGGTATCACATTGGACCCTTTAAAAATAAATTTAGTTGGCTGACACCTTGAAGTGGAGACTCTGTCATTTACCTTTTTAAATTTTTATTTTAAAATATATATTTTTGTTGATTTCAGAGAGAAAGGGAGAGGGAGAGAGAGATAGAAACATCAAACACATTGCCCTAACCGGTTTGGCTCAGTGGATAGAGCGTCGGCCTGCGGACTGAAGGGTCCCAGGTTCGATTCCAGGCAAGGGCATGTACCTTGGTTGCGGGCACATCCCCAGTAGGGG
>NW_005871120.1:3964695-3984436 GCF_000147115.1 Myotis lucifugus
GGTGGGGGGAGATGGGAGCGGGCTGGTAGTGGTTAATGAGGGAAAAGGAGGACCTATGTAATACTTTCAACAATAAAGATTAAAAAAAAAAAGCAATGATGAGAATCATCGATTGGCCGTCTCCTGAGGGATCAAGCCCACAACCCGGGCATGTGCCCTGACAGGAAATCGAACTGTGACCTCCTGGTTCATGGGCCAATGCTTAACCACTGAGCAACACTGGCTGGTTTACCTTTTATAAAAAAAAATCTGGAGTCTTGAGTGCAGGCCTTGCCTTCAGTAGGAATTGTCAACATTTTTCGATGATCCAGTGAATGTCTTTTTAAAATTATATGATTCTGACACAAGCTACAACATGGTTTGACCTTGAGGGCATTATACTAAGTGAAATAAGCCAATCACAAAAAGATAAATACAGAATGATTCCGCTTATAGGAGGTATTTAGTGTCATCAAATTCACAGAGACAGGAAGTAGAAGGGTGGATGCCAAGGGCTATGGGAAGGGGAAATAGGGAGTTGTTTAATGGGGACAGAAGTTCAGTTTAGGAAGATGAAAAAGTTCTGGAGATGGATAGTGGTGATGGTTGCACAACACTATAAGGGAACTTAATGCCACTGATGTGTACACTTAAAATGGTTAAAATAGTAAATTTTTTGTTATATATTTTTTAGCACATTAAAAAATTATTTGTGGCTCAGTTGGTTGGAGCATAGTCCTGTACACCAAAAGGGGGTGGGTTCGATCCCTGGTTTGGTGTGTACGGAAGGCAACAAACTAATATTTCTCTCTCTTTTCTCTCCCTCTTTCTAAAATCAATAAACAAAAGTGTGTGTGTGTGTAATCTAATGGTGTCCTAAATTTTAAAAATTGAAGTATAGTAAATTCCTCAAAGATAGTATTATGAATTAATATGTAAAAATATTGATGGATATGCTTGCTTATTCAGCCAACACTCCTCAGCATTCAGCTCCGTCCAAGCCCCTGAGCTCAGAGTGAGGATCAAAGACTCAGTCCCAGGCTTATTCTCCCAGACCTAAATTTTCAGGGTAAAGCTGAAGACCTGGCCCATGAACCCCTGATTCAATGAGTGAAGGTTGGACTAAGTCAGAGGAGACTGAGGAAGAACTGTTTAATTTGGGGGATGGGGTAGTAGTGGTTTAGCTGGAGTCTGTTGTGAGGAGGGTCTCAGAAAGAGGGAAGGGCCCTGTGCTGGTAAACCAACCTTGGGTGCAGACACAGTCGTAATGTTGTCAGGTGAGCCTGAGAAATGGCAAGAAGTCCAGTGGACCTCAAGTGGGGCCCTCCGTGTTCAGTGAAAATGAGATGGAAGGAGTACGCCACAGTGACCCCAGAGTCCTTAAATCTGGTGCCAGCCTCATTCCAGTCTCCTGTCAGCTGGCAGCTTTGGCTAAGTTAAAAAAAAGTCTCTGTAAATCTCTGTTTTCTTATCAATAAAATATTTCTTCCCAAGTTGACAGAATTAAATGAGAAAATGTGTGGAATGTTTAATTGAGCTATATCAACACCATCTATATCTACATTTATATCTGTATCTATATATCATCTATAGATCTATATCATCTATGTTTATAACACATACACAGGGTGGGAGGACTCTGAAGATCTGGACACAAACCTTGATTATTTATAGGTTTTGCTTCTCTATTTTCCACCAGGGCATTTGGGCTCTGGGGAGTGATGAGAACATCTTGGGTGTGTCTGGTTCCCTTGGTCTCCCCAGCCCAGTCTCCGTTAGAGTATGGCTGAGAGTGTGGGACCCAGGGTGGAGGATCTTGGTGGAGCCTGGGGTGTCAGCAAGGGTGGTTGTTGAGGTTGTGGGAGCATAAGGCTGACTATTTTGTTGATTACTGTGTTAGAGTCCAGATCAGAAATCTGGTCGCTTGAGTGAACCAGATTGCTTTGTTGCCATGGAGACCACTGTCTTGGTTCAGACCCATTCCTCCTACTTTCTACAGAAATAGTTTGGGAGACAGTAAGGTCATTTTCATCAATGAAAGATGATGCAAGATGACGCGCGTGGATGGCAAGTATGGGTGACTTAGTTGTGATACAGCCCCCCCAAATGATTTGTCCAAGAACAGTGTAGGGAAGGGAAGGGAAGGGAATGAGCACTGTGAGGCTCCATTAGCTTGAGTCTGTTTAGCAGGTCTTACACAGTTCTCTCTTAGAACCATGGAAGGTTAACTAGGGGAAGCTAAATATTGGGACCTAGAGAGGAGAGAGAGGAAATCAACACAGAGGGACTAATGGATTAATTCTATATAATTGACTGGCAGTCCAGTAATAATTTCAGCTAACATTTATTGAACACCTACTATATGCCCCAAGCTGTACAAATTATATCCATCTTTATGGGCTTCCCCTCTCCCCCAGCTAATACTCATGCAAGGATATTTTCTCTATTGATCTCTAGAGAGAGTGGAAGGGAGGGGAGAGAGAGAGAGAGAGAGAGAGAGAGAGAGAGAGAGAGAGAGAGAGAGATGAGAGAGACACATTGATTGGTTGCCTGACTGGGGCTGGGGATAGAACCTGTAACCCAGGCACATGCCCTTGACCAGGAATTGAACCCATGATCCTTCAGTGCATGGGCTGGCATTCAAACAACTGAGCAACACTAGCCAGGGGTGGGCTTTTTATTTTTCAATGGGAAAATATTATGTTTTTATTTTTATTCATTCCTAATATATATTTAGTATTTCCTTCAATCATGAGTCTAGGCAATAGATCACAGTATTATTATCAGAGCTGTGCCTTTGTCACCTTGGAAATCAAAGCTATTAAATCAAAGAGGACTGACACTGCAAATCGACGAAATGATCTAGGCTATTTTCTGGAACCTGGGGATGTCTCAAGCTATGTGGATACAAATAGCATTCCCCGCCTCCTCCATTGCTTTATGAGCCATGTCAAGATAACGACTGAGGGAACAATATGAGGAAACTGTTCAGATTATCATTGTTGGAGATTTTTATCATGTGTCTTCTAGTTAAGAGGTCAATTTATTGGACTCATATGAAAGTCCAAAAAGGGCTCTGATTAACTAGTCAGTCTCATTTACTGTTTTGTTTGCTAGTTTATTTTTTCTCCTCTTTATTCATTCTTTTATTGAGATATAAGTCACATCTCATGAAATTCACCCAGAGAGATAAATAATGACTTACCAAAGGCAACCAGTTGGCAACTTTCAAAGCTGGGGTTTAATCTCCGGTCTGATGTCCTGTATGTATTCTGGACACAGTGGCTAAGTGCAATTGGAAAGGTACAAACTGACTTCATGTGCTTCAGTTCTGCCTAGGCCCAGCTTTTTGTGGCTTTTCTGGCCTTTCCCTTGTAGGGGGAGGTTGTGTCTGGGACTGTGAGGTGATGAGCCCATACTTTGTCTTGGAATAAACCATGCATCACCTTTCTCTGGTTTCACTCTTTTTTTTGAAATTAGTTTTAGGTTTATTGATTTGCTTATTTAAATTAAATTTATTGAGGTAACATTGGTTATTTATGGTTACTTGGTTATATGTTACAGGTGGACAGTTTTATAAGACATCATCTGTATATTGCATCATGTGTTCACCACTCGAAGTATGGTCTCCTTCTGTCACTGTATATTTGACCCCTTTTATCCTCTTCATCCTCCTCCCTCTGGAAATCACCATACTGTTGTCTGTGTCTATGAGTTTTTTTGTTTTTGTTTTTTGTTCTTCCTTTGTTGCTTTCTGTTTTATTTCCCACATATGCGTGAATCATATTGTTCTTGTCTTTTCCCGTCTAAGTATTTCACTTAGCATAATACTCAAGATCCATTCATGTTGTCACAAATGGCAGTATTTCATCTTTTCTGATGGTTGAGTAGTATTCCATTGTATATATGTACCACACCTTTATCCAATCACTTATCAAAGGATGGCACTTCAGTTGTTTTCATATCTTGACCACTATGAATAATGCTGCAATGAACATAGGGATGCATACATCCTTATGAATAATTGTTTTCCATTTTTTTTTCAGGCAGATACCCAGAAGAGGGATTGCAGGGTCATATGGTAGCTCTATTATTAATTTTTTGAGGAACCTCCAAACTGTTTTCCATAGTGGCTGTACCAGTTTACCTTCCCACCAGCAGTGAATGAGGATTTCCTTTTCTCTACACCCTCTCCAACACTTGTTATTTCTTGTCTTATTGGTAACTAGAGGCCCGGTGCACAGATTCATGCACCGGTGGGGTCCCTTGAAGTAGCCCGTGGGGATCGGCCAAAACTGGCAGTCCAATGCCACCTGCTGCTCCTGCTCATCCCAGCCCCACTGCGACTGCCGCCACTGCCGCTCAGTAGGCTCGCTGCCGCTCCGCTGTGGTCTCTGGGCTGTGGCAGCCAGCCATGAGCCCTGTGTCTGGTGTCTGGGAGTGCACTGACCACCAGGGGGCAGCTCCTGCATTGAGCGCACTGACCACCAGGGGGCAGCTCCTGCATTGAGCGCCTGCCCCCTGGTGGTCAGTGCACATCATAGCGATCGGGCGACCAGTCGTTCGGTCGCTTAGGCTTCATATATATATATATATCTTTCTAACAGGTGTGGTTTCACTCTTTTTGTGTGTTTTCAGCCTTGATTCCAGACATGCATCTGCTGCCTAGAGGGGAGTTTTCTAGACTGAAAAGTCAGTCTTTACCTCAAGTATTATCTTCCTCTCCCTGAACACAGGTAACTCACAGGAGTGGATGTTTCTGACAACCCAATCTCATTACATGTAAAAGGGGAGAAAAGAAAACCAAGTCCAAGTAAGTTTTCTGTTGTCCTTGGCAGAATTAAATATGAATAAAAAACAAAGCAAAACCAACTAGTTCATCCATTTTCTTTTTCTTCCCCCTTTACCCCCCTCCATTTTCTTAAAGCCTGTGTGTATCATGATGAATGTGGCCTTTGAGCTCCAACCTAGGTGCCTGGGTCATGGGTCTTTAAAAAAAATTGTTAAGCCCTGGCCGGTTTGGCTCAGTGGATAGAGTGTCGGCCTGCGGACTGAAGGGTCCCAGGTTCGATTCCGGTCAAGGGCATGTACCTTGGTTGCGGGCACATCCCCAGTGGGGAGTGTGCAGGAGGCAGCTGATCGATGTTTCTCTCTCATTGATGTTTCTAACTCTCTATCCCTCTCCCTTCCTCTCTGTAAAAAAATCAATAAAATATATTTAAAAAATAAAATAAAATAAATTGTTAAGTGATTTATAGCAGAGCAGACATGAAGCTCCAGTTACAGCAAATAGATGAGCACAATGGATTGCATGCAGCATTTGGATATAAATATGCTCATTTAAAAATAAAAGTATAGGAGCTCCAGTGGCGCAATCGGTTAGCGCGCGGTACTTATAAAAATAAAAGTGTGATATTTTGATGTGTTAGTAACATGTTGATAATCGCACAGTAAGCAAACTGCTATCATGATGAGGTCTTAACTTGGTCCACAATATTCAGGCCTATAGTAGGTATTCAATAAAATAGTCATTGATAACTCTGGGAGTCAAGCTGACTGAATGAACTGATCACTGGATTTTTTTTTTTTAATCCTCACCCGAGGACATTTTTTCCATTGATTTTTAGAGAGTGGAAGAGAGAGGGAAAAACAGAGAGAAACATCGATGTGAGAGAAACACATTGATTGGTTGCCTCCTGCACGAGCTCTGACCAGGGCCTGGGCTGGGGAGGAACCTGAAACCAAGGTATGTGCCTTTGATGGGAATCGAACTCAGGACCTTTGGTCAGCAGGCCGACACTGTATCCACCGAACCAACGGGTGAGGGCATGGACTTTTGACACCACAATCAGATAAACAATTGAAAAAATTTTATTGATTTTAGAGAGAGAGAGAGAAATACTAATTTGTTGTCTCACTTATTCATGCATTCATTGGTTATTCTTGTATGTGCCCTGACTTGGGATCGAACCCACAACCCTGGTATATCAGGATGACATTCTAACCAAACTGAGCTACCTGGCCAAGGCCAGGCAATAAACAATTTAAAAGTGCATGAATTCTGTGGTTATTCCATGACTCAAAATAATATTTTAAAATAAACCATTGTCAAAATAGTATTGTGAATTAGAGAACAAAAACCCAATTTAAATCTGCTTTCGTCAAGGAAACCTTATGTGGTAATCATTTGTTTCCCACTTTCCCTAGTGGTCTGAAGTGTGGACAGCATTTGCTGCTGACTTAAGCAAGCAGGCTGCCTGCTGTGCCCCATTCAGCTTTTGATCAAGGCAGATTCAGGGGCTGCTCTGGCAGTTAAATGCATAGACATGGAATGTGATGTGATGTGATGTGATGTGATGTGATGTGATGTGTTGTGATGTGGCTGGATGTGAATTGGGAGGAGAGTTTTTTTTTTTAAACATATTTTATTGATTTTTTACAGAGAGGAAGGGAGAGAGATAGAGAGTCAGAAACATCGATGAGAGAGAAACATCGATCAGCCGCTTCCTGCACATCCCCCACCGGGGATGTGCCCGCAACCCAGGTACATGCCCTTGACCGGAATCGAACCTGGGACCCTTCAGTCCGCAGGCCGATGATCTATCCACTGAGCCAAACCGGTTTCGGCGGGAGGAGAGTTTTAAGTGTGCTTAGCCATTCACTTTCATGGGTGCAGTGGGAGCAACCAGGATAGAGTCCCCTTTTAGGAATGCCTTCTCCACCCTCCCTCATTCCACTTGGCAGGCTAATAATAACCTTGGCGTCATCTTGACTCCTCTTTCTTTTTTATATTCCTTATCAGATCCATGAGCAATTCCTGTTGGTTCTACCTTGAGCATATATGTGTAATCTCACCACTTTGAACTACCTCTGCTGGTACTATGCTAGACCAAGCTACCGTCATTTCAGACCTAGGCTATTGAAGTAGCCGCCTACCTGGGTGTCCTGCTTTTGCCCTGACCTTCTTATAAACTATGCTCAACTTAGTGAGCAGAGGGATTCTTTTTGAAAATGTAACACAAATCACATAACTCTTCTCAATTTTCTAAAAAATTTCCAGATCCCCATTATTCTCATAGTAAATCCTTACTGGGATTTACTAAGTCCTTACAGGGACTTATTCCCCAATGAACTCACTGAGTTCACCTGCCACTCTCTCCCTGGCTCACTCCACTTCAGTCACACTGCCTTCTTTTCTGTTCTTGGGACATACCAGACAGCCTCCCATCTCCATGACTGTCCAACTCCCTGATTCTTTGCTCTGCCTAGAACATTGTTCTCCAGATAGCCATGTGGTTCCCTCTCTCACATCCTTCAAACCTTTGCTTTCAAATGTCTCCTCCTTAATGAGAACTATCCTGATCACCCTCTTTAAAATTGTAGCAATTCTCCCATCCGCAACCAGACTCCTTCTGGATAATGTCAGGGTTGCCATTCCCACAGATTAGGAAGTGAATGGTGTTCCCTGAGTTTGTCCAACTCATGGCCCTGCTTTTGGCTTTTATTTTTCTCCATAGAGAACTACACAATTTTTTTAAAAAAATATATTTTATTGATTTTTCACAGAGAGGAAGGGAGAGAGATAGAGAGAGTTAGAAACATCGATGAGAGAGAAACATCGACCAGCTGCCTCCTGCACATCCCCCACCGGGGATGTGCCCGCAACCCAGGTACATGCCCCTGACCGGAATCGAACCCGGGACCTCTCAGTCCGCAGGCTGACGCTCTATCCACCGAGCCAAACCGGTTTCGGCTACACAATTTTCTTTACTTTCTTTATTATTTGACTTTTCCCCACCTGTGACTTGAATGTAAGTTCCATAATGGTAGGGATTTTGTCTTTTTTCCCCCCACTGCTATGTCACCAGTGTCTAGAATAGTGTTCAGCACATAGCAGGTGCTGAATACAGATTTGTGAATGAATAACTGATAAAGAGTTGTTTCCTCCTTTTCAATCTTATTCGTTTTATTTTTCCTAATTGTATTATTAGACTGACTGGAACATCCTGAATAATGTTGAATAGAAACAGTGAAAGTTGTTCATCGTTGTCCTTCCTGATTTTCAGGAGACTGCTTTTAACAGTTTAGCATTATGTATTAGGTTTGCTATAGGTACTTTTTGTATGTACTATTTATTAGGTTGAGGAACTTTCTATTCATAATTTGCTGAAAGTTTAAAAAATTAATTATAGTTGTGGAATTTGATTGAATGGTTTTTCTGCATCTGTCTACTGAGATTATCATGTGTCTCCTTTAATATATTAATGTGGTTAATTACATTAATAGATTTTCTAATATCAAACCAACCTTACGTTTCTGAAGTACTCAAACTGGCCAATGGGAGGAATACAAGCCGAGCATGGCAACCTTGCCAAGCTGGGAAGACAAGCATAGGCATTCGGAGAGGCTAAAGCAGTTTGAACTTGCACAGCAGAGTCCCAGAGTGGACAATCCTATGTAGAGAAAGAGTTCCAGGAATCTGGAGATTGTAACTGGATACTAAGCCACATATACTAGTACGTAGAGTGAAACTCCATGAGGCTGGTCAAAGGACATGTGGGGAACTGCAAACTGAACAGTTTCTAGAGTCATATCGGTCTGGGAAATATTCGAGTTCCAACCAGCTACAGGAGAAAGTTCTCACTGAATTCATTGAATACAGACATCATTCATAGAGACCCCGGAGGGTCAGCCTAGTAGTCAGACTAAACTATTTTTAGAGTAAAGGCTTTTAAGACTCATCCTAACAAAGCATAACAACATACCTTGAAAGAGTTACCTTAATCTGCATGTAACATAACTGCCTGTCAGAACAAAGTCTAGTACTCAGGAAAAGAAGGCAGCAAAACCTAGCACTCAACAATGTAGAATTCACATGTATATTAAGACTCATAAATGACAGAGATAATATGATTAAAAGACAAGGGCTTTAGAACATCTATTGTAAATATGCTCAGTGACGTATAGGAAATCACTTAAATACTAAGTGGAAGAAAAAAAAATGACCAAACGGACCTGTAGAGCTAAAAAATTTAATGTGGCCCCAGCCTGTTTGGCTCAGTGGATAGAGCGTCAGCCTGCGGACTGAAGGGTCCCGTGTTTGATCCCGGTCAAGGGCACATGCCTGGGTTGCGGGCTCGATCCCCAGTAGGGAACGTGCAGGAGGCAGTCAATCAATGATTCCCTCTCATCATTGATGTTTCTATATTTCTCTCCCTCTCCCTTCCTCTCTGAAATTAATAAAAAATATATTTAAAAAATTTAATGTGAAATGAAAATTTTGCCAGATTAATAGCAGATTAGACTCTACAGAAGAACAGGTCAGTAAACTTGCAAGCATAGTAATGGATATGATCCACACTAAAGCACAGAAAGAAGGAAAAATCCCACTAGATCCACTCTGTCCTGTGGGAAAATATTAAGCAGTATGTGTAACTTTGTATGTGTAATTGTATGATTGAAGTGTCAGAAGGGAGAGGGTCAGGAAAGAAATATATTTGAGGAGATACTGGCCAAAGTTCTTTCAAATTTAATGACAACTATAAACTCACAGATACTCAAAAAATCACAAGCAGAATAAACATAAATAAAACCAAACCCAGCGGGGGGAGGAGGTAGGCTAGAAAGGGTCAATGTGGAGAAAAAGGGCACATCTGTATTATTTTCAACAATAAAGATAAATTTTAAAAAAGAAAGAACAGAAAACCAAATCCAGACACATCAACACCAAATTGCTGAAAACCAGTGGTAATGAAAAAATTGTTTAAAATTTCAGAAGGCTGGGTTGATACATCTAGGTTGATGACATTTGCTCTATTATTCTGCAAGAATTAGTTTGTTATTCACTCACTGACAGGGACATTTGGGTTTTTGCTTTTTGGTGATTATTAATAAAGCTGCTATAAGCATTCTTATACAGATAAAAAAATCCAGAGAATAACGATACATTAAAAATAGAAGAACAAAGGTTAGAATTGCCACAGTTTTCTTGTCAGAAACAAAATAAGCTAGAGGACATCAGAACATCTTTAAAGCCTAAGGACAAAAATGCCGTCAGTCTAGACGTCTGTATCTAGTGAAAATATTCTTCAATAAACAAACAAAAAACACAAGCATTTTCAAATACTAAAGCTGAGAAAATTTGTTTCCTGCAGATATGCACTTTAAGAAATATTAGGGAATCTTCTTCAGGCAGAAGGAAAGTGATACCAGATGGAAACTTGGATGTACACATAGGAATGAAGACCACTGGAAAAAGGAAACAGAAAAGAATTTTTCTTATTTAAAAAAATTTTTAAAGGTAATTGTTTAAAAGCAAAACAAACCTTGTATTGTGGAGTTTATAACACATCTAGATGTAAAAAGTAGGACAGAAATAGCATGAAGATTTGGAGAGGAGAAAACAAAAACCAGCATTTCCTTGACTCCTTTGCAAGTTGATTGGCTATATGACTGTGTTCTGGTCTGTGATTTGAGCAGAAGTGGCACATGCAATTCTCCGGAGATAGAAAGAGAGAAGGCATGTCTTTTATCTCTTCCTTCTTCCTGCCTGGGATTCTGACTGGAGCTCCAGAAACTTGGACAAAAGAGTGACCTTTGGATATTGAACAATGACTTTTCCTTCTTTGGATAATGAAAGAGCAACAAGATCTAAGGAGCCTGGTTCCCCAACACCATGGATTGCCAGATCAAACCTGGATGGGGCCTTCTGGATATTTTTCAGTGAGAAAAGAATTTATCTTGTTAAGCTACTGTTATTTGGAGGTTTTCTTCAACCCAGAGCTGAATGCAAGTCTATCTAATATGGTTAGCTATTTAAAAGAGTAATGCAATTGGTAAATCTCTGACAAGATGATCTAAAAAAAAAAAGAAGAGAAAGCTCTGGTCAGGTAGCTCAGTTGGTTAGGGTGTTGTCCTGATACACCCAACCAACTGAGCCACACTGGCCAGGGCTGGCTCTGACATTCTAAAATGACATTCACAATCTAGGTTGTGACTTTTGCTCTGTTATTGTTCCATCTTGGCATTGGAGAAAGGGTGCGCACGTATAATTTCATAGCAATCAACCATTAAGAAGGGCAGGCATAACTTCTGTTCTAAGCAGGAAGCCTGTTAATAAAGAAGAGAGAAGCCCCTGAACTAAATGACTCCATTTTGCAACCAGGAAGCAAGCCCTGGCCATTTTCTCATTCACTGGCAGGTGAAGTCTGCTCAGACTTACTAACCAAGGTCAGCTTTTAGAGCTTCTGGTAGGGCTGCCATGCATTTGGCACCAGGCTGTGAGCAGGGCTCCTGAGTGAAAACAGCTCCCCCTGCCCGCCTTTCAGAGCCTCTGTCTGCACAGTGCTGTTCTTTCCAAGGGCCCCTGTCTCAGGAGCACCTGAGACTCAGAAATTCACCAGGAATCCCTTTGCAGCATTGCGCATTCCAGATCCCTACGTAGAGCGGCCACACCCAGATTCCACATAAGAGCCACAGCAGACCAGCTCTTTCTGTACACGTTCTCCACCTTCCTGAGTGTTCCTGCCTCATGGCTGAGCCATGTGTCTACATTTGTAAGTGACATCGTTGGTCCCATATGAGAGGTAAGATTCTTCTTTCTTTTTTTAAAAAAATATATTTTATTGATTTTTTACAGAGAGGAGGGGAGAGGGATAGAGAGTTAGAAACATTGACGAGAGAGAAACATTAATCAGCTGCCTCCTGCACACCTCCTACTGGGATGTGCCCGCAACCAAGGCACATGCCCTTGACTGGTATCGAACCTGGGACCTTTCAGTCCGCAGGCCGATGCTCTATCCACTGAGAAAACCGGTTAGGGCAGATTCTTCTTTCTTAAAAAAAATTTATTTATTGATTTTCAGAGAGAGAGAAAAAGGAGGGGGGGGGGAGAGACAGAGAGACAGAGGGGGGAGGGGGAGAGAGAGAGAGGGAGAGAAAGAGAGACTTGTTGTTCCACTCATTTATGTATTCACTGCTTGATTTTTGTATGTGCCCTGACCGGTATTAGAACCCACAGCCTTGCTGTATTGGGACGATGCTCTAATCAACTGAGCTACCCAGCCAGGGCCAAAGTAGGTTTCTTCATCCCAAGCACATTTCTGCAACCAGCCTGGTTCCACATTTGGAAGTAGCCACAATGGTGGGAGTCTGCCAGTGTGCTCTGTGCAGTGCCTCTTCTGCAAGGGCAGCTCCAGACACCCACACCTCACCTCACAAATCTTCCAAAGGCTTCTGAGCCTCCTCTCCACATGACCACCTGCCTGACCTGCTTACTTGCCTCATATTCCCTCTGCACTGCAGCCCAGCTAGCCTGCTGGACCTCCCCGGCACAGCCCACCCCCTAGCCTAGGGCCTCTGACTGGGACATTTGTCCTTGTGGGTCCTAGCCACAGTCTGATGCCCCCTCTGTGTTAGAGTTCTCCAGGGAAACAGAACTAATAGGATGTGTATATAGTAGATAGATGGGTAGATGGACCTAGATCTATCATCTATCGATATCTATCTACCTAGCATCTATCCACAGAGATTTATTTTAAGGAATTAGCACATATAATCATCGGGGCTGGCAGGGCACGTGGCGGGTTGGAGATCCAGGGAAGAACTGATGTTGATATTGATTTCAGAGAGAGGGTGGGAGAGGGAGAGAGATAGAAACTTCAATGATGAGAGAGAATCATTGATTGGCTGCCTCCTGCATGACCCCTATTGGGGATTGAGCCCACAACCTAGGCATCTGCCCTGACTGGGAATAGAGCCCTGATCTCCTGGTTCATGTGTTGACGCTCAACCACTGAGCCACGCTGGCTGGGCCAAAAGATATCTTTTACTCAAATACAGTTAACCCTTTAAACAGTGCTGGGCTCACCCTTTTCCGTCCTGCTTGCGGTGAGGTTCTGTGGTTTTCTCTGACCCTTAAGCCTGTGCCCTTTCTTTGTCTCCATGACTCCCACAGAGCCCTCCACCCCTTTTCCTGACATGCTGATTGTTCTCTTCTACTGATGGCATTCATTTGGGATAATGGAAAAAGTCATGGGTGTGTGAGTCAGGTCCGGGTTCTAGTGTAGACAGCTCCTTTCCTTGTAGGTGATACTGAAAAGGTCACTTTCGTCTACTCCTTGTGAAATGGTGATGTGTGCCCACCTCTTTTTAAAAATTTTATTATTTTTATTGGGGTGACATTGGTTAATTAAATTACATAGATTTCAAGTGTATAATTCTACAGCACATCATCTGTATATTGTACTGTATGTTCACCACCCAAAGTCAAGCCTCCTTCTGTCACCCTTTATCCTCCCTTTACCCTCTTCTAAAAAAAAATATGGAATGCTTCATCAATTCGCATGTCATCTCTGTGCAGAGGCCATGCTAATCTCTGTATCATTCCAGTTTTAGTACATGTGCTGCCAAAGCAAGCACACGTGCCCACCTCTTACCACATGTGCAGTACCCGGCACAGAGTGGGCGCTTCATTAACTTGACTTCCTTTTCTCTCCAAGACCAGGTGCTACCTCCTCCCCTCACATTGGCCCCTCTCCCCAGCTGGGAACGTGGATTGGAAGACTCCATGTTGGTGCGTTAGTGAGGATTCTCCTGAGAAACAGAACCAATAGGATATGTATTTATAGAGAGAGATGTGGGACCTGGAAAGTCTGAAATCCACAGGCGAAGCTGGCAGACTGGAAATTCCAGCAAGAGTTGATATTACAGTCAAGACTGAGGGCAGTCTGAGGTAGAATTCCTTCCTACTCATGGGAACCTCAGTCTTTTCGACTTATTGGATGAGGCTCACCGCATAATGGAGGGCAATCTGTTTTTTTTTTTTAAAGATATATTTTATTGATTTTTTATAGAGAGGAAGGGAGAGGGATAGAGAGTCAGAAATATCGATGAGAAACATCGATCAGCTGCCTCCTGCATACCCCCTACTGGGGATGTGCCCGAAACCAAGATACATGCCCTTGACTGGAATCGAACCTGGGACCCTTCAGTCCGCAGGCTGATGCTCCATCCACTGAGCCAAACCGGTCAGGGCAAATCTGTTTTACTAAAGTCTACTGACTTCAATGTTAATCACATCTAAAAATACTTCACAGCAACATCCAGACTGATGCTTGACCAAACTGAGTACCATAGCCTGGCCAAGCTGACACATAAAATGAAATTTCACACCTGCCTTCAAGGTTCACCTTTGATGTTGATGGCTTACAATGGCTGGCACTCGTGAGTGTTTGCTGCAGACCAGGTACTGTGCTAAGTGCTTTCTTTGACTTGTTTGATTTAATCCTCATAACAGTTACATGAAACAGTTTCTATTTTGAATCTCAGTTTATAGAGAAGAGAGCTTAAGTTGAGAGAAGTTAAGTAACTAGCCCAAGGCTGCACAGCAAGCTGTGGAGCTGGGGTTTGAAGCCAGGCAGTCCCAATGCAGAGCCCGCTGGTGTAGCCTCACACAATGCTGCTGCCTCTTCTAGAATCTTAAAGAGACTCTGCCTCCTTCCCTGGGCCCTACTGGGGCTTGCAGGTCTCCGAGGCATTTTCTGTCTTCTGCCCCTGTGTTGTCCCCATACCTGCTTGTTGGGAGCAGGTAGAGGGTTTGTTGAATAACTGAAGTCCAGAATTGTATGCGGTCCAGTGTCTCTGACTTCCACCTTGTGCCAGTGAGGAAGGAGACCGGCCAGATTTCTGCCATGTCCCTGTCCTAGCAGCCAGGGCACTCCTGCATGGCCACCTTTCCTGGCTGGGCACTGGTGGGACCACACCTCCTGCAAATGGCACTGTGACCACAGGACTCAGCTGATAAGGAGTCAGGAGGAAGCCCAGCTCTGGGCTCTGGAGTCAAATGAGGTTAGTCCCTTGTAGGGCATGGTGGCCTGCCTGCAGCAGATGCACTTAACACAACTTCCGCCTTCTTGGAATACTTGAGCGGCCCAGGAATGTGATTTTAGGCTGTCTTGGCAACACTGCCTTGACCCTTTAGGATTAATGTTCTTACCCAACCTCCCTGAATCTCAGGAACCACTGATTTTGCCTGCCCGGCTCAGTGCTGTGCTCACTCACTGCCCTGGGAACCGGCAGGCTGGCCCTGTTTCCTGATTCCTGGATGATGGGCTTCCTGGCCTTGGCCCCGTTACCTGCCTGCTCAAGGCCTGTCCTGTCCTAGGTTGTTGCAGGAGCAGTAACCACCACACACCTGTCCCCACCGATGAACAGGTTGACACTCTAGGCCTAAACCTGCCTCCTTCCTCTAGCAGTGGTTCTCAACCTTCTGGCCCTTTAAATACAGTTCCTCATGTTGTGACCCAACCATAAAATTATTTTCGTTGCTACTTCATAACTGTAATGTTGCTACTTTTATGAATCATAATGTAAATATCTGATATGCAGGGTGGTCTCTTAGGCGACCCCTGTGAAAGGGTCGTTCGACTGCCAAAGGGGTCGCGACCCACAGGTTGAGAACCGCTGCTCTAGTGGGTTGAATAGTGTCTCCTCAAAAGATATTCCAACTCCTGATCCCTGGTACCTGTGAATGTGACCTTACGTGGAAAAGGGGTCTTTGTAGACATGATTAACCTAATATCTTGAGATGAGAACATCCTGGATTGCCTGGGTGGGCCCTAAATCCAATGACAGCTGTCCTGATAAGAACCAGGCAGCCCGGCTCGTGTGGCTCAGTGAGCATTGACCTATGAACCAGGATGAACCAGGAGGCCATGGTTCAATTCCCTGTAAGGGCACATGCCCGGGTTGTGGGCTTGATCCCCAGTAGGGGGCGTGCAGGAGGCAGCTGATCAATGATTCTCACTCAGCATTGATGTTTCTAACTATCTCTCCCTCTCCCCTCCTCTCTGAAATAGATAAAAATATATTTAAAAAAAGAGAAGAGAATGAGGCAGGGGGAGATTAGAGATCCTGAGATAGAGGAGGCCATGTGAGGATGGAGGCAGAGATTGAAGCCATGCAGGCCCCCAGCTAAGGACTGCCAGGAGCCCCCAGAAGCTGTAAGAGACAAGGAAGGATCCTCCCCTAGAGCCTTCAGAGGGAGCAGGCCCTGCTGACACCTTGACCTTGGACTTCTGGCCTCTAGAACTGTGAGACAATAAATTTCTGTTGTCTTAAGCCACAAAATTTGTGATAATTTTTACAGCGCAACAGCAAAGTAACACATCCCCTAATTATGGGTGTGGAATCCAGGATGCAAGACCGGCCCTACCTTTGGATTGAGAGCCTGACTCTGACCAGCCTGGTGGCCTGGGCTGTGCAGCCCCTTGTATGTACCAGGGACCCAATGCCAATGAGGGAGGGACTGGACGGAACAGGAGTAAATTGAGTGCAGCTGAGTTAAAAGGTGGCATTCAGGGACTCACCTGAGTTCAAATATTCCCTATAGTATTTGTTAGCTCAACTTTGGTTTCCTCAGAAGATAGAGACCATAGTGGGAGTTATTACTATTGGGGTGGAACAGAGAGAATCACAGGCTGGGAAACCAGGGATTCTAGAGTACTTCTGCCATGGACTGGCTCTGTGACCTCCGATGCCTGCCTCTGTATGAGGGGTCCAGTGTGGCCTGTCCCCACACTTCACAGCACTGTTGTGAGAATCAAAGGAAGGCGTATAGGTATAAGACTCTTGCAAACTGTAAAGTATTTCACAAACTCAAGATATTTGTATTATGATTTATAGGGTGATTATCTGTCCCAATGCATTTATACTGCCGTGTGCGTTTGAATGTGCCTTTGTGTAACTCAATGGGGGTGGGAGGAGGTGGTTTCCAAGCTACTTAACTCAAAGGGAATCATGATTGTCACCCCAGGTGACTTCTGATAGCACAAGCCCTCACTGAACTTTCATGTGAGGCCAGTGAGGCTTTTCGAGAGCTTTTGCTGAGTTTGTATGGATACATTCTGATTTGTGCTGTGTCTGGCGGAAGATCTGTGCACATCACAGATAGAGAGGAAACCCTACAGGTCTGGCAGCAGCCTGAGTTGGATGGTTGGAGAAGGCTGTTACATCTGTCCCGTGTCTGGCACCTTTATGCTTCCTGGGGGTGGAGGAGAAGAGACCCAGGACTCTCCAGTGACTCCCCTCCAGTTCTTGGCATTGTGAGAACGTAATTATCTTCCTTTGTATATGATTATGCACCCAGGGCCTAATGCACAGTGCCTGGCACAGGGTCCCCAATCTCAGGGTTTATGGAATGACTCATGCTCTAACCTGGAGATGAAGGAAGCTCTGGCCGTTTATAGGTTTCAACAGCTGGGAATGTAGCCCAACTACTTCCAGAAAACATACAAGAGAGAGGGTGTGGGGTGTATCATTACCTGTGTCTAAAAATCTGATGACTAATTAATATGTAAATGCTAAGTCACTACAAATGACAGGTGGACTGAAATGATTTGGGGAGGGGAGTTAAAGTGTAGACAGGCCATCTCTCAGATTACTGAGGAAAACCATGAAATGGGGCGTTCAGGGTTGCATTAAGAGCAGTCTCCAAGGACTTCCTGTCCAGCTCAGTTGGGAAGTAGAAGACAGTGGGATACATGAAGGACCACCACAAGGCTTACAAAGGGTGGTGCTGGGGCCATGGGGAGTGTTGTGGCTGTAGGAGTCTGATCCGGTTTTGAATCTGAGCTCTGTCCCTAGCCTTTATGTGACTTTGGCCACCTCACTCTTCAACCTCCAGTTTCACATCTCTAAAACAGGGACAATAATATCTCCCTCAGAGGGTTGTGGTAAGGACCAACTAGATCACAGCGAAAGTGTCCAGTGGTTTACTATTACTACACTTACTGGCGTGGGCAATGCCCTTTTCTGAACCTTAGTTTCTTCATCGGTAAAAATGGAATACGTGAGAGTACCTGGCTCACAGCTGATGTTCAATAAAAGTTTGTTTTTTATTTTTAACTTTAAAAAAATTTTTGAAACAGTTTTAGACTTAAAGTTGAAAAAACACTAGCAAGTTTCCCTTATACTTTATAACTAAGCTTCCCTAATGTTAACATCATACGTAATCACAGTACAATGGTCAAAAACCAGGAAATTAACATTGGCACAATGCTATTAACTAAACTTCAGACCTTATTCCTTTGTCCTTTTCTGTTCCAAGTTCCAAATCAGGATCCTGTACTCCATTTAGTTGTTGTATTCCTTAATTTTCTTCAAATTGTGACAGTTCTCAGTCTTTGTCTTTCATGACCTTGACATTCTTGGTGAGTACTGGTCAATTACTTGGAAGAAATATTTCTCAACTTTGGTTCGCTTGATGTTTTCTTATGATTAGATTGAGGTTGTGAACTTTACGCAGAAATACCACAGCAATGATGTATTTTTTGTTTTGTTTTTTTCCTTTATTGCAATAAATACACATAACATGAAAACTTACCATTTAGACCAGTGGTTCTCAACCTTCCTAATGCCGTGACCCTTTAATACAGTTCCTCATGTTGTGGTGACCCCCAACCATAAAATTATTTTCATTGCTACTTCATAACTGTAATTTTGCTACTGTTATCAGTCGTAATGTAAATATCTGATATGCAGGATGTATTTTCATTGTTACAAATTGAACGTAATTAAAGCAGAGTGATTAATCACAAAAACAATATGTAATTATATATGTGTTTTCTAATGGTCTTAGGCGACCCCTGTGAAAGGGTCATTCCACCCCCAAAGGGGTCGCGACCCACAGGTTGAGAACCGCTGATTTAGACCATTTTAAAGTGGCATTTAGTACATTTACAGTGTTGTACATCTACCTTGTCCAGAACATTTCCACCCCCCAAAAAAATCCCTTACCCATTAGCAGTCGCTCCCCATGCCCATCCCTCAGCCCCTGGCAATCACTAATCTGCTTTCTGTCTCTATGATTTTGCCTATTCCGGACATTGCATATAAATGGAATTTTCTGACTGGCTGTTTTCACTAAGCATCATGTTTTCAAGGTTCATCCGGGTTGCAGCATGAATCAGTACTTTATTTTTATGTATGAAGAATATTTTGTGGACAGACCACATTTTACTTTATTCAACAGTGAAACCTGGGGTGGGCTCCGCCTGGGGGATGAGGGAAGGAGGGAGGAGACCCCTGTGACTGGCAGGAAGTACTGTGAGGTGTGGAGAGAAGGGCCAGGATTGGCACCCTGGGGAGTAAAGGACTGCATTTACACGGTGCAGACAATGCTAATGGAGGCCACTTGTAGGACTGTCCACTGGGTAGCAGATTGCTTCCAAAGTCTCATTTGTGGAAAAGGAAGAACAGTTGTCTATGAGGAGGGGGAGATGACCCAAGGATGGGAAGGGAATCTCTGGGGGTGGAGAACCTGGTTCTCAGTGGCACCGATTTTCCAGGGGAAACCACGGCCCCCGGAGACCTGCCCCTCTGTCCACCAGAGGCTGGTCCACCGGGGAGCACGCTCAGGAAGGGGCCGGTGCTGGGGGAGGGCATGTGCTCGTTGCTTAGAGGGAAAGGGGCGCCTCCCTTTAGGGTAGGCAAATACAGTAGTGGCAAACTTCTATTTATAAAAAAGGTGTGCCGAGGGGGAGGGCAAACATCTCCATTTCCTCAGCGTCGCACCCCAGCTGTTCCCCAACTAGCAGGCCTCCCCGGGGACCGAACCGCGGGGAGAGGTGGTCTCCTAGGCCAGCCCCCGGGTTGGGGTCAGCCCCCATGGAGCGCAGAGCTCGCGGCGGGCGCGGCGCTGCCCCGGGCGGAGGGCGGAGCCGCAAGTCATTTCCTTTTCTATATTTTCATTTAATTTATAAAA
>NW_005871120.1:3985324-4030327 GCF_000147115.1 Myotis lucifugus
GGCCCACCCCCCGATTCCCGCCGTCGCCCTCGAGGTGGGGCGGTGGGAGCGCGGGTCAGACAGGACCGCAGTGTTGTGAGCAGATGGCGCCTTTGCCAGTAGAGCGCGGGGGCCGCCCCGGGGACGTGGGCAGAGCGGGTGGCCTTCAGGTGCGTGTACCCCGGCCTAACTCTGCTTGTCCCGCTGACAGGTAGCGGCGATCCCGGCCGGGGGCGGCTGCGGGCGCGCGGCAACATGGCCTCCCCGCCCCACCAGCAGCTGCTGCCGCACCACAGCACCGAAGTGAGCTGCGACTCCAGCGGAGACAGCAACAGCGTGAGGGTCAAAATTAACCCCAGGCAGCTGTCGTCCAACAGCCACCCCAAGCACTGCAAGTACAGCATCTCCTCCAGCTGCAGCAGCTCCGGGGACTCGGGGGGTGTCCCCCGGAGAGCGGGCGCCGGGGGCCGCCTGCGCAGGCAGAAGAAGCTGCCCCAGCTGTTCGAGAGGGCCTCCCGCCGGTGGTGGGACCCCAAGTTCGACTCGGTGAACCTGGAGGAGGCTTGTCTGGAGCGCTGCTTCCCGCAGACCCAGCGCCGCTTCCGGTACGCGCTGTTCTACATGGGCTTCGCCTGCCTGCTCTGGAGCATCTATTTTGGGGTCCACATGAGATCCAAACTGATTGTCATGGCAGCCCCCGCTCTGTGCTTCCTCGTGGTGTGTGTGGGCTTCTTCCTGTTTACCTTCACCAGGCTGTACGCCCGACATTATGTGTGGACCTCGCTGGTCTTCACCCTCCTGGTGTTCGCTCTGACCCTGGCTGCCCAGGTCCAGGTTCTGACGCCTCTCTCAGGACGTGTTGACAGCTCCAATCATACTCCCGCAGCGAAGTCCACAGTCACTTGCTTATCTCAAGTGGGGAGCTTTTCCATGTGCATCGAAGTGCTCTTTTTGCTCTACACCGTCATGCACTTACCTTTGTACTTGAGCTTGTTTTTGGGAGTGGCGTATTCTGTTCTTTTTGAGACCTTTGGCTATCATTTCCAAGATGAAGACTGCTTCCCCTCACCCGAAGCAGGGCCCGGGCACTGGGAGCTGCTGAGCCGAGCCCTACTCCATGTCTGCATTCATGCCATTGGGATCCACCTCTTCATCATGTCCCAGGTGAGATCCAGGAGCACCTTCCTCAAGGTGGGACAGTCAATTATGCATGGGAAGGATCTGGAAGTGGAAAAAGCCCTGAAAGAGAGGATGATTCATTCTGTGATGCCAAGAATCATAGCTGATGACTTGATGAAACAGGGGGACGAGGAGAGTGAGAATTCTGTGAAAAGGCATGCTACCTCCAGCCCCAAGAACAGGAAGAAAAAGTCTTCCATACAGAAAGCCCCTATAGCATTCCGCCCATTTAAGATGCAGCAGATCGAAGAGGTCAGTATTTTATTTGCAGACATTGTGGGCTTCACCAAGATGAGTGCCAACAAGTCTGCTCATGCTCTGGTGGGTCTCCTCAATGACCTGTTTGGTCGCTTCGACCGGTTGTGTGAAGAGACCAAGTGTGAGAAAATCAGCACCCTGGGAGACTGCTACTACTGTGTGGCAGGGTGCCCCGAGCCCCGGGCCGACCATGCCTACTGCTGCATCGAAATGGGCTTGGGCATGATAAAAGCCATCGAGCACTTCTGCCAGGAGAAGAAAGAAATGGTGAACATGCGTGTGGGGGTTCACACGGGGACTGTCTTGTGTGGCATCTTGGGCATGAGGAGGTTTAAATTCGACGTTTGGTCCAATGACGTGAACCTGGCCAATCTCATGGAGCAGCTGGGAGTGGCTGGCAAGGTTCACATTTCCGAGGCCACTGCAAAATACCTAGATGATCGGTATGAAATGGAGGATGGGAGAGTTACTGAACGCCTAGGCCCCAGCGTTGTTGTTGACCAGCTGAAAGGTACGTGTATTTCTTTGCCTAGTCATTTCCCTCCCTAATCCTGTTTGTGTTGAAAAAACAAAACCAAAACACAAACCAATCTCTTTCCAGCATCAGTATCTGTCTCTGGATACCTTACTGAGAGGGCATCTCAGAGCCAGTAGGACTTTTCCTCCAATGAGTCAAATATCACAGATTTGTTCACACTGTGGCAGTGCTGACCTAGGTGAGACCATAGAAGGAAGTAGAACTTTGAAAATGTATCTCCTTGCCAGTTGGCTGTTAATATTTCTGAAATTCTGGGGGCAGGCCTGATGAATGTCAGGGTACCTTCGAAGCCCTGCAATCAGAACTTTGAAGCACTTTAAGAAGTTGCCTTTGCATTTCATTTGGTCACCCTTAAGTCCCATCAAAACGTTTTCTTGTGCCCTTTTCCAACAATGTGAAGAATAAAACATTTCTCCTGTCTAGGCCTCCCTTTGCTGGGACAAGGAAGTCAGCTCAGCCCTGTAGGACTCTGACAGTTAGATGGAATCATGTACTCCTAAGTGTACACTCCTTTTGCCTATGTCTCTTTTTAAAAAAAAAATTTTGCATTTTCAGATTTCAACTTTATTTAACGATGCTTATCATGGTATTTGTGTTATCATATAGACTACAGTATTTTAGAATGTCGAACTTCTCAAACCATCAGGTGACTTGAAAGTGAGCAGTGCACTCAGAGCAATATTTAGACCCCCTTCCTCCAGCCCCTCAGATTAGTATCTGGTCCCTTGTCCAAGTCTTAAGTTCCTTACTGCTGTTCTTGTTGTTTTCACTGGGCTTCTTTAATTTTATTATTTTCATACAGGACAAAAATATTTGAAGTCTAGGAAGTGATATTTAAGTAAATGGGAACAAAAGTAAGGATTCTAAAAAACACTTTCAAAAAATAGTCCTTATGTTTTACTAAAATCTTCCAGATTGAAGGAACATCTACTTAGGTAGTATGTAGAGAAAATCACATTGATTTTTAAAAGCCTAAATCAGTAAAGCTATATTATATGTTTTATTGTGCCCACATGTTGCATAATTACACAGTGAAAAACCCCAGGAAAGGGAATCCTCAGAAGGAGAAGTAACAGCTCAAATCAGAGATGGGAGAAGTAATCAGAGACGTACATGGTTGAGTTTGAGGGCCTGAATAGGTTGTCAGCCTTCAGACAATCCTATATGCTCAATTGATATTTTCTTTCTCTGCTTGTGATCAGAGTTCCCCACATCATTCACTTATTGGTTATCTGGCCAGGGTGCTTTATCCTTCTCCTGATTTTTCTTTATTAGAACTTTATTAGAAGTTGTGTTTCTTGGGCAGTCCTGTAGGTAATTTTGCTAGTAGTTGAATAATGATGTAGTAGAAGAACATTTTCACCTGATAATTACCTCTACCTAGAGCAGTGGTTCTCAACCTTGGCTGCACATTAGAATCACCTGGGAATCTTGTTAAAATCCTGATTTCTGGGTCTCATCATTAGTAACAAAGAAACAGAATTTCCGGAGGATGAGGCCCAGAAATCAGGATTTTAACAAGGTTCCCAGGTGATTCTAATGTGCAGCCAAGGTTGAGAACCACTGACCTCGAGAGTTTTAAATGCTACATTGATGAGGTCAGAAACTGCACTTCGCAGTTCACTTGAGAGATTCTTCCATGACACGTGTTTTTCCCTGTAGGAGAGTGGCTCTCGCTCTCGACTCTGAAGGTGCCAGTGGAGTGGGGTGCAGATGTAATTACTGCTAGACATTTTGGCATCTTTAGGCTCTGTCCTCAGAAATAGTGGGATAGATTCCAGAGAATGGAGCTGTGCTATACTATGTAAAATTAAGTATGACAATGATAGCAATTCTGTCAGGGATACTTTGAACAGGGCATTACTTGAATTTCAAAAATAAGAACAGATGTAATCAAGTATGTCTGGAAATGGCCAAGTCTTTGAATTTTTGGCAGTACCCAAATTAACAAAAAATTTTTGTTGATTTATGGGTAATTTTATTTTCAGTTTATGGACCAAGGGTCTAAAGACGCAGGCAAAAAAATCTAGAATGGGTTTGTTGATTTTTTTAAAAAAACTTCAAATAGTGTATGTAAATTTGGTAAATTCCCTTTTTCTCTAAATTGTGTGTATTATGTATTTATAAGGAAAAGTTTTAGTACTGGATGGAAGGTAGGGAAAGACAAGGCTTAGCTAAACCAGTGATTTCTTTACATGGTATTCCCTCCTTTAACTGTTTCCCTGAGACCATGAATTTTGCTGTATTCAGCTTATTTGGAAAATCTTTGTGGACAGGACTCCACTAATAGAGGATGTCTACACAACTTCCTGCCCCTTTTTGAAATTGCACAGTTCGATTCTCCAGACGTTCAAATCTGCCAAATTGAGATGATCACATGGTGTGTAGAAAACGCTTTTCATACATGGGGTTAAGGTTATATATGTAAGATTTCTTTTAGCCTGTCTTTGGATTTGTGGTAGATATTTTTTTTATACAATGTTGGGCATTAGCCTTTCCCTCTCATCCCCTTTTCAGAATATGGGGTTAAAAATACCCAGTAGAGGGCTCTGTAGAAATGAACATGGGTAGAGTAAACTGGGGATTCCTGAACTAGCCTGGCAGCGTGAAAGGAAGCTACTCCTCTATTTTATCCAAACAGGCTTTGTGGAAGGTGGACTTTGATTATTTATGCACATTCACTCACTCCTTGGAAATCTTTATTGTGCTCTTACAATGCACCTGGCCCTGAGGATGCACAGGTAGAGTCATGACAGTTCCTTACCTCCTCGAGCTCACAGTTATAAATGTTATAGAGTATGTAGAGTCAGGAACGCTTTAGGGAGGTGCATGAACTTGGGGTGAGTTTTGAGATTGAGCAGTGGCTCTCCAGGTAGATAGAAGCAGAACATTTGTTGCAGTGGGAATAGTATGGGCAAAGGTTTGAGGTTGTGTTTCTTGGTGGGTTGGGCAATTGTAAGTAGTTCATTAGGACAAGGAAGGTTGTGGGTCACTTGGGAAGGGGTTTGGATTCAGTCCTGTAGGTAATGGGGAGCCACTGATAGGTTTTATGCAGGAGGCTTAAGTGATCTGATTTGCAGTTTTAGAAAGCTAACTCTTTCAGTTCCAGGGACTGTATTAGAAGGTGTGAGACTGGAAATTAGTAAGCTGTTTCAGTAAATCCAAGCAGGACTGATGGTAGCTTGAGCCAAGGTAACAATAGTGGTGATGGAGATGATGGGAGAGATATGAGAGTAGTAAGATCAACTTGATAGACTTGGAGCCTGGTTTAAACAGACAACTGGGGGAGGCAAGGGGCTTGATGGTTTGAATGGGAAATGACATTTTAAGTTTCTGGAATTGACTTGGGGACAGTTTTAAGTCAGGAGTGGGTGAGAGGCCTTTGAAGTGTCTATGGTATGGTGGAGAATGCAGGACTGAGTTGCAGAATATGACAGGCCAGGAACCCCTGGCTTGTTCATTCATTCATTCAACAAATGATTCATTTTGTGCCGGGCACAGTTCTAGGTGCTGGGGATACAGCAGTGAATACAGCAGACAAAAATTCCTGCCTTTTGGTTGTTCTGCTCTACTACTGCAGTCAGACAGTAAACAAATAAATAAAATATAAAGTTTGTTTTATGTTAACTTCTAAGGAGAAAATATAAAGCAGGAAGAAGGATATGGAATATGTGTGTGTGTGTGTGTGTGTGTGTGTGTGTGTAATTTTAGATAGGGTGGCCAATCACTGAGAGAGAAGGTAGCAAGAAGTTTCAGGACTAGGAATTTGGAAATTATCCCCAAAGTGAGGAGCAGATATTATTAAAAACAGGGAGAAATAATATGATTTGAGTGATGGGAGGGAGCAGGGCCCTTCCACACCATTTGGGATGAACCACTGGACCCTGTTCTTTTCTGCCTTGGGCCACAAGCAAAAAGATGATGTGTTTGTCTAGAACTTCTGTTTTTTCCTATTATAGGTCGAGTCACAAAGACCAAAGGTGAAACTGTCAGAGAATGCTTCCAGACATCTTATTTCTCCCCTCTTAAATATTAGGAAGATAAAACAAACATGCTCAGTCACTCCACCCACAATCATGGTTTTATAGAAGAGGGGAGAGTTTTTTTGAATACAGGAAGGGAACTGTCTAGCATGCTCTGCTGAGGTAAGAGAGGCTCATTCCCTTGGAATAGGCTGGAAGGTCAAGTTCCCCTCCCCCCAAGGCTGATGGTGGCAGCAATAGTAGAACCAGAGGGTGGAAGCTGGGACAGGACAGATTTGAGAAGGTGTTGGAATTCTGGGATTGTAATGGTCAGGAGTAGCTCTGACTGGTTTATGAGTCTTTTTCCACAAGCCAGTGGTTCTTAAACTTTTTGGTCTCAGGACCCCTTTATACTTCTAAAAATTACTATGGAAGCTAAAGAACTTGTGTTTATGTAAGTTATATGTTGATATTTACCTTATTAGAAATTGAAACAGAAGATTCAAAAGTCTTTCCTTGACTCATTTAAAAATAATAAGCCCATTGTACCCATTGCATGTTAATATAAATAACATATTTTTATAAAAATAACCAGATTAAAATATTTTTTAAAGGTACTTGTGCTTTTATTATTTTTTGTTAATCCTCACCCAAGGATATTTTTCCATTGATTTTTAGAGAGAGTGGGAGGGAGGGGGAGAGACAGAGAGAGAAAAACATCAATGTGAGAGAGACACATTGATTGATTGCCTCCTGCATGCACTCCAACTAGGGCCAGGGATTGAGCCTGCAACCAAGGTACGTGCCCTTGGCAGGAATCGACCCCAGGACCCTTCAGTCCGCAGGCTGACGCTCTATCTACCAAGCCAAACCGGCTAAGGCAAAAAAATATTTTCATAAACAAAGAAATTTGGTGAGAAGAGTGGCACTATTTGACATTTCTGCAGATCTCTTTAATGTCTGTATTAATCAAAGACTGGATTTTTTAAAAACTGTGGTAAAATACACATAAAATTTATTTATTATTTTAGCCATTTTAAAATATGTCAGCTAGATTTTTTTAGCTTCTTTGGCATTGTTGCAGGATGTTGATGAATGTGTAGAAAATTTGGCTTTACTTTGATGTAGAGGTAGTTGGAAAATGGAGGAACATTTTAATCGCCTTTTTAGATAACTGTGGATATTTTTCTTAGATACCAAACTAACACCCAACAGACAAGTGGTAGTTTCTTAAGGGTTACTTGCAAAATGGATCTGAAATCCCATTAATCAATTTCTTTATATGCTATTAAAAGCCCATTGGATTCTTGAAGCATGAATCTTTACCCAGGTGTGATTTTGTAACATCATGCATTGATTATTTGGAAAATATTGGTGTTTTGTTATACAGATCTTCCCAATGTCGACATAAACAAAGCCTTTAATATTGGGAAGATGTCAGTTTCACAGTGGCAGATAAGAGTTTTCCAGAATTTTTGTTTTCACTTGAAAGTTTGATTTTATCATTGGCAACAAATACTGTCAGTTGTTTTCCTTGAAGTGGCAGACTCATTTTGTTCATTTTTCAGGAATAGTCTGCCAAATACTCATCTAAATGACCATAGTTTGTCTGTAGGTCAAATATAAAGAATATTCTACCAAAAAAGCAGCTAGTTCAGCTTGTAACCCAAACAGTTGCATGGATGCTTTTCTTGACAATCATGGTACATCTGAGTGCAATGGAAATGCTGTTGGCACTTTTTCCCGTTTGTCACAGATTATGAGAAAGACATGCATTCAAGGTTGAGATTTAACACTATTATTCATTTTTACTGCTTCCTCAAAGGACATTCTTAAATGAAACTGACTTTTTTTTTTCCTTTTGCAAGTATGTGGTGGTAAAGAACACAATGATGACTAGTACAGTTTGGTGCCATTGCTTTGATTCAGGCATCAGCAGTTTTACCCACGATTACTTTTGTACCGTCATTGCCAATAGCAACACTGCAAAAGGCAAATAACTATAGCATTATTAGGGAAAAAGTTTTGACTTCACAGATACCTTACAGAGGTCTCAGGGACCCCTAGGGGGCTACAGACCACACCTTGAGAACTGCTACCCAAACATACATTCTCAAAGTAGATGAAACAACTCAAACTGGAATTATGATAGACATACCACATTTATTGTAGAAGTAGCTAGTGACTTTAGTTCATACATTTACTTTTTCTCAACAACAAAAAAAATCCTTTTGTGATTCTGCCAAATATTTGTTGCTGATGTTTAGGGTTTATGATGAAAACTATCAACTTGGTTCTTTTAATTTATTTTTGCAGGGCTCACCCTTTGGTGGTTGGGTGTATGGAATTTGGTTTCTGATACATTTGGACTTAATTCTGAGTTCTGTGATTTCTGAGCCATGGAACGTTGGACAAACTATATAGGGACTCTCCAGTTTATAGGAATGACAATACCTCTGTCAGAGGGTTATGGGGAGAATCAAATGAGATGATGATTCAAGTAAAGCACTTGTTAGCATAGTGACTTGATCACAACAGCTGTTCAATAAATAATAACCAACTCTTCTAGCTGGTGAGTCACATTTTGTACTGCACTCAAGGGTGTTGTTTCTTTTTTCCTACATTCTATTTGTTGCACATCTTGTATAATTTGGGACTGAAACTCAGAACACACCAGGGACTGTGATTGTGTCAGTTTCTCGAATTAAAAAGGGCAAGCGTTCAAAATACAAAAACACTGATAGCTTGCCCTGGATAAACTGTAGTTGCCAAATTTGGCAGCTTCTCTATTGAAAACCCCAGGGAGTTCAGGCACTATTGTTCTTGGGCTGATTCTGGTCCACAGGGCTTAGAGGTACTTAACGTGATGTGACCCCCTTGATAGTTGAGGAATTACAAGGAAATCTTCAGCTTTGAAATTCTGGAGATATTGGCTGAGTTTTGAACGTGAGCAGTTATTCAGCTCTCCTGTTTTCTACTGTAAATTCATTTACTTATTCAACAAATATCAAATGAGTTTCCACTATTTATGAAGTCTGGACTAGGTTCCGGAAATAGAGCTCTCTGGCCTCATGGAGCCTACAGCCTAGAAGGGGAAGTAGGCATTAACCAAATAATCAACTAAACAAATATGTGCTAGATATGCTTATCGTATTACAAATAGGGCTGGGAGGTAAGGACACTTATCATCTCCATGTTATACACTAGGGAACTGAAGCACAGAGAAGTACTTCGGGATGGTTACACAACTAGAAAGAGCTGCTAAGTGGTGGAGCTGGTTCAGTAGTTCCCCATTATCTGTCATTTCGCTTTCTATTGTTTTAGTTATCTATGGTCAATTGCAGTCCAAAAGTATTAAATGGAAAATTCCAGAAATAAACAATTCATAAGTTTTAAATTGTGCGCTGTTCTTAGTAGCATAATGAAATCTCAGGCCATCCCACTCCATCCCACTGGGGATGTGAATCATCCCTTTGTCCAGCATATTCATGCTATATAACTACGACCTATTAGTCATTTAGTAGCTGTCTTGGTTATCAGATCAATTGTCACCGTATCAGAGTGCTTGTGTCCAAGTAACCCTTATTTTACTTAATAATGGCCCCCAAACTATTCACATAATTAAAAAATTTTTTAAAAATATATTTTTATTGATTTCAGAGAGGAAGGGAGAGGGAGGGAGAGAGAGAGAAACATCAATGATGAGAGAGAATCATTGATCGGCTGCCTCTTGCACATCCCCTACTGGGGATGGAGCCCACGACCTGGGCATGTGCCCTGGTCTGGAATCGAACCCGGGACCCTTCAGTCCGAAGGCCGATGCTCTATCCACTGAGCCAAACCAGCTAGGGCTACTCACATAATTGTTATAACAGTGTATTGTTATAATTATTCTATTTTATTAGCTATTGTAAATCTCTTATTGTGTCTAATTTATAAATTAAACTTTATTATAGGTTTAAACAGCAGGTCCTCAAGTAATGTCATTTTGTTCAACATCTTCTATGCTGTAGGAACTTAACTTGTTTATATCAATTAGCCTATGGTAAAATTGGTTTCAACATATGTCATTTTGCCTAAAGTCCCAGAACTTATCCATGTCGTCAAGTGAGGACTTATTATATATAGTTGACCCTTGAACAACTTGGGGGTTAGAGGCCTCCCTTGCAGTTCAAAATCCATGAATAACTACAGACCTCCTTTGTAGTTGAAAATCTGTGAATAACTACAGCTGTCTGCTTACGTGGATTCCCAACTATAAAGTTGACTTGTGAACATGGGTTTGAACTTCAAGGATCAAATGAAAAAAATCAGTGTATAAGTGGACCATGTAGTTCAAATCCGTGTTGTTCAAAGGTCAACTGTATATAAGGCTTGGTACTATTCAAGGTTTTAGACATCCACTGAGGTCGTATTTGAGGTCTTGGAATGTATTTCCTGAGGATTAGGGGCGACTACTATATTTAAACTCAAAGGACAGTATTAGAAAACACTATTTCCCACTGCATAGAATAATTGTAAGGATTAAAGGAGAAAATGATGTTAAGTACTTAGAAAAGTACTTGGCACATGTCACTCTTGAGATTAGATTCATGAACTAGTGTTATTGAAAGTGGGGACAATTAGCAGCAGCAACAGCAGAAACAACTATCCCTTTGTTTAGCTCTTTCCAGTTCAGAGTGTTTTCATGCACATTGTAATCTCAACCATTGTGAAATCTTAGGATCATGGGAACTGTGTTCAGAAGTTTATATATTTTTTTTTTTAAAAATATATTTTATTGATTTTTTTACAGAGAGGAAGGGAGAGAGATAGAGAGCTAGAAACATCGATGAGAGAGAAACATCGATCAGCTGCCTCCCGCACATCTCCCACTGGGGATGTGCCCGCAACCCAAGTACATGCCCTTGACCGGAATCGAACCTGGGACCCTTCAGTCCGCAGGCCGACGCTCTATCCACTGAGCCAAACCGGTTTCGGCCAGAAGTTTATATTTTATTTACTTGGTTCTTTCCCTTTATATACTAGTTGTCAGGCTGAGTCAGTTTCTTAACATCCTCTGAAGGTGACCAGTGACTTTTTTCAAGACTTAATATAAACTTTTGGATTTTAGCTTTTTGATATATTTCAATCCATTACAGATATCTTTTTTTTTTTTTTTTAATGATGATGATCAAATTGTTCCACCTTGGTCCTTGCTGGCATGGCTCAGTTGTTGAAGAGTGTCGGCCTGTGCACTGAAGGGTCTCCGGTTCTATTCCCAGTCAAGGGCATGTACCTGGGTTGCAGGTTCAATCCCTGGCCAGTTGCGGGGCTCGTGTGGGAGGCAACCAATTGAGTGTCTCTCTCACATTGATGTTTCTCTCCCTCTCCCTCTCCCTTCCCCTCTCCCTCTTTCCCCGCCCCCCTACTCCCCTCTCCTCATCCCCCCTCCCTTCCACTCTCTCTGAAAATCAATGGAGAAATATCCTAAGGTGAGGATTAAAAAATTTTTTTTTTGTTCCATCTTGGGTCTGTGGAAATCCCTCCAGGTTGGCCCCTGAGTCTGTTTCATACAGCCCAGTAGTCTTTAATAGCTTTCATACTCATTTAGTAATGTTTTAAGGAGTTGAGAAATTATAGGTATTAAAATCTCATTAATTCTGTTTGATATATTTTATTCAGAGACTGAGCTAAAGTTTACCCTTTCCTTTTTCTGAAAAGAAAATTAATAGTCTATGCATGTTTAGATGAAGAATTAGCACCACAGACAAAACAGTTTGTGTTTCTTAAGCTTTTTGGAAGGTTTAATGTGCATTCTTACAACTGACAGTTTCTTCTACAAAATTTTCTTACCAACACCTGTTTAGTGGCAAGTGCCTATGAATGTTGGTAACTAGGGATAAAGAACTATAAAATGAAAAAAAATCCTAAACTAACATGTAGATTACCTGTTTGCAGACTAAGAGTACCCTCAGCCCAGCAAGCCCCATCCCCAAGGACAGTTGTGGAAGGTTCTAGAAGGCCTAACTCCAGAAATTTCATAGGAACCTTGCTCTGAATAGTGCTTCCTGGAATGACTGCTCTGTCACTCTCCTTCCTATTTGTATAATGTGTATTTGATGTATTTTGTTTATGATCTGTCTCCACTCTACTAGAATGTGTCTTGAGAGCAGGAATTTTTTCAGATTTTATTTATGGCTGTATTCCTAGCATCAGGAACATGGCCTAGCATATAGTAGATGCTCCATAATATTTGTGGGATGAATGAATGAATATTCTAACTACTTGAGCTCCACATATGGACACTCCATTGTGTGTGAAACCACACTCCAGACATCTACACAGAACAAACCAGGAAGAAGGTAGAGAGCAGACAACTGGTTTTCTAGTAATGGTTGATTGGTTTATTAAGTAGATGCTATGGGCTGGGCCTTGGAAGGATCTAGGGAAGGAGATAGAGAGAGCTGCAAATATAGTGCCTGGAAATGTGAAATATAGGCCCATGGGTGCGTGAGAATGGAGAGCCTCAGGACTAAGGGTCCCAGGGCCACTACAGTGAAGGCTGTGGGGTAGAGCTGGAATTCAGGTAATTGAAAACCCAAGTGTTTGTTTAGGGCCTAGGAAATACAGTTTGAATTGCTTAGTTTAGGCAATAATTTTTAAGTTTTAAAAAATGGATATTTTAAGAAGTGTATTTATTTTTAATAATACTATAGATCTTTATAATTCTTACTTGATTTTCATGTATACACATGAAAAACAGCATACCCTTTTTTTGGGCAAAGCTCCTGGCTAGTCCTTGTGCATAATTTCCAGGATTTTTATATAATGGTATTAAACTCTGTTCATTTTTTTCCTTCCAAAGAAAAATGTGCTAATGAAAGCAGCTTTTGAATAATTTATATTTGTGTTTGAATTGTTTGGGAAATATTAAATTAGGTTTCTTACCATTAGTTTGTAGAGAGGAAGAAAACCCATGTGATTTATTTTCTTGTATATGGATATTAAAATACAATATACCATTAAAGCTTTGACATTTTAAGTAGAAGTGCATTGCATATCGATTCAGTTAGTTTTGCCCTATTAAGTGGTTAATATTCAAAGTGTAGATTACATTGCATTCTGTAATTTCATAAATGTGTTCTTTTTCCCTTGAGAAAATGTTTATTAATGTTAATTTTTGTTTTGTGAATGAGCTGTCTAAAAACCGGATGGTGTGTGGCTAGGGGATGTTTCTGAAAGTAAAGTACTTTTATAGAATTACTTTATTATTTGTATAAATGAATTTGTTTAGTAGATTACTTTTTCATCTTAAGATGTTTTCTTTACTAACTGGTTAAGCACTTTTGGGAAAATAATTTAATCTCTCTGGTTCTCAGTTTCCTCATATTTGTAAAATAAAAAGTTCGAATTATATGTGCTTTAAATTTCCCATCATTCTCTAAGACTAGCTGAGCTTCTCAGGTGATTGGGAAATAGTATGCGTTCTTAATATGAAGAAGTGGGTTTTTTTTGGTCTATTTGTTTAAAGTATGAATCCTCATTTAGTTAAATTTAGCATATGAAAACTCAGATTTACAGAATTGCTATTGCAGAACATGTGTGAGATTCTTAATTTGCCAAAGTATTTTTACTTCCTTTGAATATAAATAAATAAGATTGAGTTAAAGAAGTGTAATTTACACATGATTTTTTTTATTATGTTTGTTGAATAAAGCAGGGTGTCATTAGAGAAACCCATTTGATTAGGAAAGTTTAAGGAACACTTTTGAAATGGCTTGGAGAAAATGCAAAGTGATTAAATTTTTAAAAAATGTGCTTCAATTTTTTAAAAAATGTGCTTGTTTGAACATTATTTCGGAGAGAGATTGGAAGGTTAGTTGCCAATAAAATGAATTTTACTGTGTTGGCAGTAGAACAGAACTAATATTAGATTAATAATGTTCTTACTGATTATTCCATCAATAAAAGACTCACTTGTTCCTGATGGGTTCTTGTATCAGCTATGTGTTTAATGTGTCTTGGTCCTATATATTTGCTATCTATTTAGTGTGACTCTAGTAGTTCAACAATTAATGCACCTGGAAAGTGGCTACCTTAGACTTTGTAATTAGAAATTAGAGGTCATTAATGATAAACAAAAACTGTTGGATTTAATTATAAAGGATTTATAATAGATTTGAGTGGTTTTCTTATCCTTTCTTCTAAATAGCAAAGCAGCTCATGGAAAGTAATATAACATTTGCTGTGATTTGCAATGGCTGGTGAAACAAAGTAGAAAAGGAAAAACACTATACTTTGTTCTGAAAGACAGTGCTGTCATTGGGTACATATGTCATCTGACCTGAGAGAGAATTTTACCTCAACAAAGACCCAACTTGTGAAACTCTAGCTTCCCTTAGAGAAACTGTTACTCACAGTTTGCTGGAGTCATCTGTTTTCTAAGGATTAAAGTGCCTGACTCAGTGTGTAAGTAATTGCAGAAGGTTAAAAATTTTTAGAACTACCATGCAAACAAAAAAATTTCAAAGGACATTTCTCATCTCTGACAAGCATTTTATAGAGAACTTCTCAGCTGTAATAAATGAATTAACTCTGTTCTCTCTGACTCCTGAAAGAAATTGTGATAATGAACATTTTCAGAGCTGGTGATTCTAAGTTATCAACTTTGCCCCTCTGCCATTTGAAGTTCAGATGGAAATGTTTGCTTTCATAGCTCTAGTCATGTTGTTACTTTATTTAGCAGCTATTAAATTACCAATTCCATATACTCCTTTGGAGGTGTTCCAGTTTGCACTAAGGTTTCTGTTCCTTTCAGCAGCATTGCTTATGGTGTGTGGAACTTTCCTGAACAAGGAATATGAACAGTGTTCTTAGAGTGGATGATTTTAAGCTTTTCTATTTTAATAACCACTTTTTTGAGATATAATTCACATACCACACAGTTTACTCATTCCAAGTATGTGATTCAGTGATTTTTAGTATATTCTCAGGTATGTGCAGCCATCACCACAATCAATTTTAGAACATTTTTATCCTAAAAAGAACCCTAAACTCATTAACAGTCACTCCTCATTTCTCTCTAAACCTCCCAGCCCCTGGCAACCACGAATCTACTTTCTGTCTCTATAGATTTGCCTATTCTGTACATTTTGTATAAATGGAATCACACAATATATAGCCTGTTATGACTGGCTTCTTTCACTTAGCATATTGTTTTCAAAATTCATCCACATTATAGCATGTATCAGTACCTCATCCCTTTTTATGGTTGCATAATATTCCATTGTATGGATAGACTATATTTTATCTATTCATTCATCAGTTGATGGAAAAGTGATTCTTTTTGAAGTTAACAATCAAGCTGATTGATTAAATATAAGTTGAAATGATAGAAAATCTTTTAAAAAAATAAATTTTATTGATTTTTTACAGAGAGGAAGGGAGAGGGATAGAGAGTTAGAAACATCGATGAGAGAGAAACATCGATCAGCTGCCTCCTGCACACCTCCTACTGGGGATGTGCCTGCAACCAAAGGTACATGCCCTTGACCGGAATCGAACCTGGGACCTTTCAGTCCGCAGGCCGACGCTCTATCCACCGAGCCAAACCGGTTAGGGCTGATAGAAAATCTTTTATTATATAATAATATATCTTGACTGCCCAGCCAGCGTGGCTCAGTGGTTGAGCAGTCGACCTATGAATCAGGAGGTCATGGTTTGATTCCCCCACTCCCACCCCGGTCAGGGCACATACCTAGTGGGGGGGCATGCAGGAGGCAGCTAATCAATGATTCTCCCACATCATTAATGTTTCTATCTCTCTCCCCCTTCCTCTCTGAAATCAATAAAAATATATATTTAAAAAATATATACCTTGACCAAAATTTAGCATTTCATTTTCACCAGTGTGTAGAAGTTTTCTTGAAAGGCATGATTAAGTGAGATTTAATACTGATTTATAATTTAATTCACATAATCAGTTTAGTTATTTTTTAAACAGCTATCCTCTTTTCTGAGCTTGATTCAGGTTGATTAAATATTAAATTCTCTGATCCTTTCTCTTAGTTCCTTAACAGACAGCTTTAGGGGCAGCATATGGGTGAATATGAAACCAGCTTCATTTGATACAAATATCAAATATAGAGTTGTTAGATATAAATATCAATTATAGTAAGTCTTTCTGGATGGTTGAGTTTTCTGAAGAGGTGAGGGTTTTCCTTTTTAGCTTAAACATTTGGTTGTACATTTCTGAAATATATAAAACCCTTTCTTACCTTCAGAATAATGAAATATGCCAAATACAATTTAATTTTCTTGAGGACTCATTTATATTGGTTGTTATTTGGCTTTTACTGATATAGCAACTACCCTATAAGAAAGGAATTTTTGCTTTATTTTAAATAGACTGAGATTGCTTTGTTTTTCCAGTACTTATGTTTTAAAATATTTTTTTGCTTGCTCTCTTTTTATCAGCTTATGTAGCTATTAGTATGCTTTGCTCTTGGTTTTCAATTTATTACAAAACGAAACAAAACAAAAAACCAAACACATAATCAAACTTGTTAACCCTGCAAAGGTAGTTTGATTAAGAGAACTGTGAATTTGGTCTTTGTGCAATTTTTGATTGTCAGCTATATTCTGAATAAGTGAGTTTGCTAGGTAGTGAGTTCAGGATGCACAAGAGGTTATTACGGTTACTTTTAGTATATTTTTAAAGGGGAGGTGAAAGGGAAATTTGAATCAAATTTGTGTCTTAGGAAAGGGAACATGTTTTCCAAAAGACCAAAGTAGCTTTCTTTTGGGTATGTAGAAATAGGAAATGGGAACTATAGATTACTAATGAAGAATTAATTAGAATTAATAATTCTGTAACTAGTTATAAAGCTACAATGTTAATGGTAACTGGGGATGTACTGATTATTGTTGAAATTTACTAGAATTTTGGGACAGAACTTTGTAGACTTTCTCAAGAAAAATCTGGTAAAAAGTTTGTGTGTTGTGTTCTCTAATATACTGCCAAGGCAGAACTGACCATATTTCTTCCTTTTCGTAAGTTTAAACTTACAAAGATGTGCATGAATTTTCATCCTAGAAATTTATTAGTCTGGCATTCAGTAGCATTGAAACAGTGCAAATTGGTGGTGTGGTTTGTTCTTGGAAGATGTGTTCTTTCTGAGGGGTGCCAGACTGCCTAGTATATTCTGGGCAGGTTTGTAAGTTACATGATCTTCCAACTGAACCTCACTCCACAGGTATGTCTGTCAAGTCTACCAAAACATCAGCCTTTCTCTTTGTGAGGTTGTTCTCTTCAACTAAAAATTAAAATAGATTCAATTCTTAGGAGTGTGGGTTGTCAGTGTCTCACTTTTAAAAGTGGTCAATATGTAGTTTGCTCAAAACTGGCAGTCTGAGAACTGGTTTCTCTTAGGGGAAGTGAGTTGCTTAACCTGAGGGGTTAGGGCTAGGATTAAATGAGATAATGCACATAAGAGCACCTGGCACATGGTGGGTGTTTAGAAATGTTTTGGTTTTCACCCTATGCCCCTTCCCTCAAAATTTGTTTTCATCACTGTTGAAATTCATGTAATTGATGGAAGTCCAGGAGCAGCTATGAGGAAAGGGAGGCACAAAGGGAGCATGAGCTCTGTAATGCTGAAACCTCATTCCAGACAAGCTAGCAACAAGGAGCTTGGAGGGCCCACATTTAGATTGAAGGAAGGAGTCAAGTGCAGGCTTCCCTAATATCCAGACATAACTTGCCTTTTTGTCATTGTTGCTTGCCTGCCCTTTGCACATGCTTCCTCCAGCCCCGATAGCAATCTCCTGGGGCTGTGAGCACCAGACACAGCATGATTGCTGTAAGGGAGACCATGAAAAACAGATACACAGAAGGTGGACATAGTGTACAGAAAAATAAAGCAGGGTGAAAACAAAGATACTGATATCAGTGACTTTATATCGGGTGGGTGAAAGGTGCATTAGTATCTCAGAATAACTGTTGATTAATGTCATGGCTGATTTAAGATCATGAATGCATTACTTGAATTCCCACTTCCCCCCTTTTGCAGATAAAGAAAAATATATTTTTGTACATCAAGTGCTCAGTTCATGCTTCTCCACAGGGAATCTTATGCCACTCATCCAGTGCCTGGACTTAAGGAGTTGACATTTCTTATGATAGTTTTTGTAAGATTGTCATGAAAAATCCTTGGGTAAGGACTTAGGATTTATCTAAACCTAACTTGCCTTACAGTCTAAACTGTAGGCCTGGTGGTGCTGTCCCAGTTGCTTTCATAAACTTGCTCTGACACTGACCCACTGACGTCAGGTTTCTTGTACCATATCTAGAACTTTCTAAGGACTCATATTCTGCCACTTTTTCTCCATTTGTTGTTATCCTATAGTTTCTTGATATTCTGTTCACTTTTTAAAAGTTGACATGAAATTCACATAACAGAATATTAGCCATTTAAAGTTAATTCAGTGGCATTTAGTTCATTTACAGTGCTATACAACTGTCACTTCTAATTCTAAAACATTTTCATCACCCCAAAAGAAAACCGACCTATTAAGCAGTCAATCACCACTCCTCCCTCCTCCCAGCTCCTGATAATCACCAATAGACAGTGACTTTGTTCACTGTATATTGAAATGGTGTTGTGATTAGGATAAAATTATTAGTTTCTGTCTCTATGTTGGATATTTCATATTAATGAACCACACAGTATGTGGCCTTTCGTGTCTGGTTTCTCTCACTGAACAACACTGGACGTTTTCCAGGTTTCATCCGGGTTGTAGCATGTATCAGTGCTTCATTCCTTTTTATGACTGAATAAAATTCCATCGTTTATTCATCTGTTGAAGGAACCCACATGTGACTGTTGTGAATAATACTGCTGTGAACATTTGTGTTTTTGTTTGGGCACAACTTCCCAGCTATTTTGGGTAAAACGCCTGAGTGGATTTGCTGGGTCATATAGTAACTATGTTTGACTCTTTGATATACCTATGTCACTTTTTAGGATGAGAGACTTGTAAAAAGTCGCATCTGGCAGTCAGGTATTTCAGAAAACCCCCTTCAAGTTGAGAGTCAAGTTGGTAACAGGTAATGTTGTGAATTATGTGTCTTTTTTGAAGTGACTTTGTTCACTGTATATTGAAATGGTGTTGTAATTAGGATAAAATTATAATGTAGATATGACATGTTTAGAGAACTTTTCCTTTTGATAAATATATGGGTTTTTGGCAGTCTCCTTCAGGCTGGCATTGGATTTGGCAACTTTGGAATGGTGTGTTAGATAAATAGTCACTATCTAGGGCAAGCTTTTTAAAAAAAATACTATTTAAATATTGACAAGAAATAAAAAAAATAGCCCCAAACAACTCTAGGAACTTTCTTGTTCAAATGAATTCAAACGGTCTAAATACAGCATGGTAAAATTAGGCTTTCGCTTCGGTTTCCGTGGGGCATGTGAGCCCATGGGCCTCTTGTGCCTGCCGGGGACACTCTCTGCTTGTTAGCTATCCTTAGAGTGCGGGAATGTGGGATACTGTCCACAGAGAGTAGTGTTCCCACAGCGCTGCCTTAATATAGAACGTTTTTCTAAAAAAATGTTGGCTACTGAAAGAGTTCCACTCCCAAACATGGTCATTGGTTCAGAGTTCATTTTTATTTGTTTTTATGTAGTTAAAGGCAAGAAAAAGTATGTAAACTTGTCAGTGTTACCAAGTATCAGAATTGCTTGGGGTAGCGGAGCAGAAAGCTGAGTTTCTAATAAAAAAACACACTGTTCCTCCTTCAGGGCAAATAAAGACAGTGGTCCCTCTGTGGCCACATGGGGGAGGTTGGAGGTTGGCCAGGCTCAGGCTGCTGTTTGCTGAGAAGATGAGTGGGTGGGAAATGTTCACTGTTATGAGGAACATGCTCCAGAGACAACCTCAGTGCTCCCCTCTGGTGAATGGTATTGCTCCCCAACTTTGCTTGTCAACCCCCCTGAAAAGTTGCCCTGGTGGGGGAGCTAGGAACACCCCATAGGGCAGCTGGATTACAATGGCCACAAGTGGATGGCCACCAAAGACTGTTAGGTAGCCTTTGGGCCTATGGAGTCCTGGCAAATGTTCCCCTTTTGTTAGGATGTTTCTCAAGCAGGTAGGTGGGTAGATAAAACTGTTCTGTTTGAGCATGGTAGCTTCTCCAGGAGACAAAAGGAGCATGCAGTATATGTCAGGATCCCATCAGGGAGGAAACAGTTCCTTGAAAATGCCCTGTTATTCTGCTGTTGAGCTACAATCTTTTTTTTCCCAAGTCAAAAATTTTATTTATTTATTTTTAAATCTTTATTGTTCAGGTTATTACAGTTGTTCCTCTCCCCCCCCCCCCCCATAGCTCCCCTCCATCCGGTTCCCACCCCACCCTCTGCCCTTACCTCCCCCAACTCTGTCCTCATCCATAGGTGCACGATTTTTGTCCAGTCTCTTCCTGCACCCCCCACACCCCTTTCCCCCCAAGAATTGTCAGTCCACTCCTTTTCTATGCCCCTGATTCTATTATATTCACCAGTTTATTCTGTTCATCAGATTATTTATTCACTTGATTTTTAGATTCACTTGTTGATAGATGTGTATTTGTTGTTTATAATTTGTATCTTTACCTTTTTCTTCTTCTTCCTCTTCTTAAAGGATACCTTTCAGCATTTCATATAATACTGGTTTGGTGGTGATGAACTCCTTTAGCTTTTTTTTTTTATCTGTGAAGCTCTTTATCTGACCATCAATTCTGAATAATAGCTTTGCTGGGTAAAGTAATCTAAGGTTGTAGGTTCTTGCTATTCATCACTTTGAATATTTCTTGCCACTCCTTTCTAGCCTGCATAGTTTCTGTTGAGAAATCAGCTGACAGTCGTATCGGTACTCCCTTGTAGGTAACTGACTTTCTTTCTCTTGCTGCTTTTAAGATTCTCTCTTTGTCTTTTGCTCTTGGCATTTTAATTATGATGTGTTTTGGTGTGGTCCTCTTTGGTTTCCTTTTGTTTGGGGTTCTCTGCGCTTCCTGGACTTGTAAGTATTTCTTTCACCAGGTAGGGGAAGTTTTCTGTCATGATTTCTTCAAATAGGTTTTCAATATCTTGCTCTCTCTCTTCTTCTGGCACCCCCATGATTTGGATGTTGGTTTGCTTGAAGTTGTCCCAGAGGATCCTTACACTATCTTCATATTTTTGGATTCTTTTTTCTTTTTTCTTTTCCTGTTGGGTGTTTTTTACTTCTTCGTACTTCAAATCTTTGACTTGATTCTTGCAATCCTCTAGTCTGCTGTTGGATCTCTGTATAATATTCTTTATTTCAGTCAGTGTATGCTTAATTTCTAGTTGGTCCTTTTTCATATCCTCAAGGGTCTCCCTAGATTTATTGAGGGTCTCACTAAATTTATTGGCGGATTCTAGAAAATTCTTGAAAAACCTTATAACCATGATTTTGAACCCTATGTCCAGTAGTTTGCTTTCCTCCATTTCTGTCATTTGTGACCTGTTTCTTTGTCTCTGCATTTTGGCTGCTTCCCTGTGTTGATAGAGTGGCTTTCTGTGCTAGGTGTCCTATAGGGCCCAGTGGCTCAGCCTCCCCAATTACCTGAGGTGGACGCTCTTGGTGCACCCCTTTGTGGGCTTTGTGCACAGTCTTGTTGTATTTAAGCCTTGATTGTAGTTGGTATCACTGGGAAGAATTGACCTCCAGGCCAATTGGCTGTGAGAATCAGCTGTGTCTATGGTGGGAGAACTTCTGTGCTGGAGACACCCTTATGGGGCAAGACTTGCTTCAGTGGGGCTTTGGTGCTCACTGAGTTTGCCCCTGAGTGTATCTCTTATGGATCTGAGGAGTTGTAATCTGGATGGTCCCACTCTGACCACTGGGTACACTGGCACTTGGATCTTTAAGGAGGTGCTAATTTAGCCTCTGCCTGAGGCTACCCAACAGGAGCTATGGAGAGATCTGCAGATTCCTCTTCTTTGTTTGGGGTTTGGAGCTGCCCAGATGAGGCCCAGCTATGAAGCAATGCAAGCTGTTGTGGGGCCTTGGGCCTTCTTTTGGATGTTCTGGGTCTCTCTGACCCAGCTGCAGTTTGTTAGGTAATTTTAGATTGCAAAGGGCCAGGCCATTCATATGCAAGTCTCTGTACACAGCTTGGGTGGGGCAGGGTCTCAGGGAATCAACAGGGCAGAGCAAACAGCTATGGCTGATCCTTAGCCCTGCCCTAAGAGACCCCCGGGTCTTAGTGTCCTGCGGTAATCGCTGCAAGCACCTCTGAGAGAAAGCCGCCCTCGAGTTCTGCCTGCTGCCAGACAGTCCAGTTTCTCCCCGTATGAGTCTGGGTCCCCAGAAACTCATCCGGAACTGGAGTTCAGAGCAGGAGCGTGTGTCTCCCTCCCGATTGAAAAAGACACCCGCATCCTCAGTTGCCAGCCCTTTCCGCTTGCGCCTCCGTACCTCTGCACTTTACTTCCACACCTCTTCTGAGTCTCAGTGTGCTTTTCTCTTTCCTTCTAGTTGTAGAATTTCCACTCAGCCAGCCTTCCTATGGTTCTGGATGATGTCCGTTTTGTCTTTTAGTTGTATTTTTGAAGTGGTTGTGCGAGGCAGCAATTTCAGGTGTTTACCTATGCCGCCATCTTGGTTTTCCCCCTGTTGAGCTACAATTTGCCTTCTCTTTTTAAAGCCAACTTTGCTGGCATCCATTTGTTGAACAAAGTTTTTGAGGGTATGAGGATGAATATAAATTGTAGCTGTATCTCAAAAATCTCCCAGGTTACCTGCATCAGAAGTGGAGCATTCTCAAAAGGTTAAACACAGCGTTATCATGTGACCCAGCAGTTCTACTCCTAGGTTTACACCCAAATGAATGGAAAACATACATTCACACAAAAACTGGTAGGCGAATGTTCACAGCAGCATTGCTCATAATTGCCAAAAGGTGGAAACAACCCAAATGTTCATCTAATGCAGAACAGATAAAATGTGGTCCATTCATATTATGGAATATTATTCATCCACAAAAAGGAATGAAGTACTGATTCATGCTACAACCTGGATGAACCTTGAAAATTTATGCTCAGTGAAAGAAGCCAGTAACAAAAGGCCACATAATAAATGATTCCATTTCAGGTGTCCAGAATAGGTAAATCCATCAAAACAGAAAGTAAATTAGTGGTTGCCTAAGCCTGGGGAATTGAGAGGAAGTGGAGAGAGACTGCTAATGAGAACAAGGGTTTCATTTTGAGGCAATGAAAATGTTCTGAAATTGATTTGGTGATGGTTGCACAACTTTTTGAATATATTAAAAATCACTGAATTGTATGGTATGTGAATTACATCTCAACAAAGCTGTTATAGAAAACAAATAAGCCTCCCAGACTAACATTGACAGTTGGAGTTATATTGTAGTAGAAGGTAATAAGGTCAGAGATAGAGATTTTGTAGTTCATATGTGTAGAACAGAGGGGGATGAGATGGATGTGTTGTTGCGGCCTCTTGGGAGAGAGAGAGTGGTCATTGGGTAATCAGTGAGCTTTGGGGGATCTGGTTCACAATTTTGGAGATTCAGAATCTTCCTTTCTATCATTGTTCAGAGTGTACAAAATGAGGAGGACTGATTCATGCTCACCACGAGACTGGTGTATAAACTATGCGCCAGTGTATTACTTTACATTGGGGAATATGGTATGCTTTTCCAGTGTCCGGGGCACTTCCTCTATGATAGCAAGATATCTGGGAGGCCTAATTAATAGTAAAAAGATTACTTAAGGAGTGTAGTATTCAAGCAAATGATCTTAAAGCATGCGATGTATTATTTAATTATGGGGAAATTACAGTGTATATCTTACCAGGGACTGGAGTACAGATTGAGTGCCTTCCCTGAACTGTGTAACCACTGCCAAATCTTTCCTTAGAGAAGATGTTATAAAACAAATAAATATACAAAACAAAACCTTATCATAAAATAGAAAACTCCCTACTTCATAAGAAATGCAAAATTATGTAGAAATGCTTACAGATAAAGCCAATTAATTTTAAATTAATAGTATGTGAGTTAATGAAGACCTAACTAGAAGTTGCTTAATGAAAATAATTTATTATCTCACATAACAACAATTATGGCATTTCCAGGGTTAAGTCAGAGGTTGGATGACATTGTCAAGGACCCATGTTTTCTGTCTTCGCTTTCTGCCATCCTTGCTATATAGGAGATGTCTTCCCTGTGGCACGGGTGGCTGCATCCATTCCAGTAGTACAATGACATCCAACGAAGAAGAGGAACTTTTCCTCTCATGCATATCTTATTTTATTAGCAAGGAAACTTTTCTTAGACGTTCCTGAGCACATCTCCCTCAGGTCCCTTTAGCGCCAGGGATCACCAGCAAGGGGAGGGAGGTCCCTGTGGCCTAGACTTACTTTGCTTTATCCACTGGGGCCAGGTGGGGTGGGGTGGGGTCTTCTTGAGCGGGTGGAAGGTAGATTCCCCAAAGAGAATCAGGCTTCTGCTATTGAGGAAGATTGGAGTCTGGGGCATGAAGAGAGAAAATGGCCCGGAGGGATACAAAGCATTAAGGCTGTGACTTTAGTTAAAACATGTGATGTTTTATTTTTTTATGCTCACCCAAGGATATGTTTATGGGTTTTTTTGTTTGTTTGTTTGTTTTTTGTTGAGAGAGAGAGAGAGAGAGAGAGAGAGAGAGAAAGAGAGAGAGAGATATTAATGTGAGAGAGAAACATTGATGTGAGAGGGAAACATTGATCTGTTGCCTCCTGTATGTGCCCCGACAGGGGATTGAACCTGAAACTTAAGTATGTCCCCTGACCAGGAATTGAACCTGCAACCCTTGGGTGTATGGGATGACGCTCCAACCAACTGAGCCACCCAGCCAGAGGAAAACATGCCGTGTTTTTTTTTTTATTAAATATATTTTTATTGATTTTAGAAAGAGAAAGGGAGAAGGATAGATAGAAACATTAATGCTGAGAGAATATCATTGATTGGCTTCCTCCTGCACATCCCCTACTAGGGATAGAGCTGCAACCTAGGCATGTGCCCTGAACTGGAATTGAACCAGCTAATTTGCTCAAAAGCAGCACTTTTGCAACCCTTCCCTCTCCTCATCCTCCAGATTGGACCTACTTGCATCTTCCTGCTGTCCTCCCCCAATGGTCGGTAAACTGCAGCCCCTTGAGTGTGGCTCTTCCACAAAATACCACGTGCAGGCGCGCATGTACAGTGCTATTGAAACTTCGTGGCCACACTCAAGGGGCCAAAGAGCCGCATGTGGCTCGCGAGCCGCAGTTTGCCGACCACTGTCCTAGCCCCTTCCATTAGCTCTAGCCCCCACTGCCTCCACACACACACATCCACTGGTCTGGGGGTTTACTGCAGGTGCTCTGATGGTAACTGTGTGGATGTGTATGCATAAAAGGAAGACATTTAGACTTAATGTGGGAGGTAAAGTACTCTTAAAGGTTTTTGAACCATACTATGACTGTCAAGATGAATGTGATTTTAATGTGTTTAAGAGATTTCTTAATAATCACCTGTTAAGTGTCTTAGATTTCACTGCTGTGCTTAAAAAACACACTGTATTAACAATCATATTTCTTAAGCTATCATCTGGAGCTCTGAGAAGTATTGGTTGTCTTGCAGGGATGAGGAAGTGTCTAGAGCAGCGGTCGCCAATTGCTGGTGGTCTGTGAGGTCCGAAAGGTTGGCTACTGCTGGTCCAGAGCATAGCCAGTTCTTCCAGAGTTGGGGAGCACTCCAGTCCTAAGGCTGGCAATAGGAGAGGTGGAGATGGGCTCATGGTCTGGTGTAAGCTATTTACAGCATTTTCTTTAATGTTAAGTGAATAGAGTTCTCAAATACCCGATAATTATTGGTTCTCATTTGTTTTTCATGAGTGAAAATATGTGAAGTGCCAGCAGTTCCTGGAATATAAACACACAGTGAAAGTATTTTCTCTCCCTGTGTCTCCTGTCCCTGCCCCAGGCTGTTCTATCGACATACATTAGCATGTCTGTCTTCCTTTTCCATAAAGCACAGGCCTATAAATATTTCTTAGTTTAAAAATAGTGTTTTCTCTACCGTGAGTCAAGGTTCAGTTCTCATCTATCTAATTTTAGTTCCTTGTTTTGGTGAAGGAACACAAAATGTTTTCCTTAACCAGAAAATAGAAAAAAGTGCACACAGAGACGGAGGAAACTGCTTGCTACTTTTCCCTGTAGTACAGACTTTTCTACATGAGGTTTTCTTTTTTGTCGAATAAGTTATTGAAAAACAAAATTGTGAAGACAGGAGTTTACAGAAGGTACAAGCAGAACAGAGTGCTATCTATTGTCCATTTGTTGCTCTGTGGAATGTTTTTGGAAATAATGTTAGAGACATTATAGAACGCTCTAGTTCTGAAAATGTATATATTTTTAAGTGTCTCTATTAAACTAATTATATATGAAAAATTAATGAAACACTAAAAACAAATAATTATATTAAATCTATTACCACAAATGACCACTATTTATGATAGACTTTGAACTTCTTCATATTCTTAGGTACAAACAATATTTTTTTCTTGGTTAAAATTGATGTCAACCAATGTGTATTTTCATTTTCTGATGCTATTTTATATATATTTTCTTTGCATCTATATAATTCACATATTTTTATTTGTAAGGAGAATATAATATTCCTTTGAATTAATGTATTACAGTTTGTTTAACCGTTCCTGTTTGAGCTTTTAGATTGCTTCAAGTTTTTTTATATAAGGCTTTTAGGCTTTTTCAATGCAGATATAATTATCTTTTAACAAAAACGGTGTCATGTTAAACATTGTTTTAGAACCTCTTTTTTTCACCTAATAGCTCATAAACATCCTTCCACTGTTCATCTGTATATACATCTATATCATTTTAAATAACTATAATTTATTTGGGAAATATCCCTTATTGGAAATTGAGATAATTTCCAGATTTGTGTGACTATATATCATGATACTAAGATGTACTTTTTCCAGACATCAATCTCTTAAATTAGGATACATCATATAATATAATGTATGCCATAGTTTTGTTGCAGCACTTTCTTTTATTTCAATGATACATCTTATAATCACTGGCATCTTGGCTTTTTTATAATGATGTGGCAAACATCCTTACTGCTACCTTAATTGTCTTTGCCCCCCATGAATTACTGGTGAGGTCAAATCCTTTTTTTCATATGTGTATTAATTGCTCAATTGTATTCTTTTATGAGTTGCCTGTGAATTAAGGTGTTTGTTTTTTCCTTATTAATTTGTATTTAAATAAGTATCTTTGATCTTTATCTTCCATGTATGTTGTAAAATTTCCTCTAGTGCATGATTTGTCTTTTAATCATGATATTTTTTGACAAGTAGAAATTTAAAATTTATATTGGGCATATCTATCAGTTTTCTTTTATGGTTTCTAACTTTGGTGACATGGTTAGAAAAGTCTTCTCTACTACATGATTATGTAAAATATGAACCTATATTTTTCTCTAATGCTTTCATATTTGCTTCTTTTCTTTTTTAATTCATTTTAGAGAGGGAAGAAGAATAAGAATAAGAGAGAGAGAGAGAGAGAGAGAGAGAGAGAGAGAGAGAGAGAGAAAGAAAGAAAGAGAGACATTGATGTGAGAGAGATACTTCAGTCGGTTGATTGCCTCCCTTACATGTCCTGACTGGGGATCAAACCTGCAAAAGTATGTGTCCTGACTGGGAATTGAACCCAAAACCTTCAGATTCATGGGAGATGCTCTAACCAACTGAGCCACAGTGGCCAGGGCTATTTTTTTTATACTGATATCTTTAATCCATCTAATATTTATTTTAGTGTAATGTATGGGTGGTCCAAGTGGTTAGGCAATTTTTTATACAATTTATTTGTATATACAGTTTATATATAACATTGTTATATACCATTTGTGTATAATATATAGAATTCTGATTTATATGTGAGTCTGTTCTTGCAGATCTTTTCGTTTTTCTCTTTTTATATATTTATTCTTCCAGATCAAAGTTAGACTTAAGTTGTTTCCTCACAAACTCCCTTTGGCATTTTGATTCAAGCTCTTTCAGGTTACAGATTAATTTGATGTCTACAATTTTGAGTTCTCCTCCATCAAGCTGATATATGTATCTCTCTATTTATATAAGTCCCTTTTATGTCGCTCAGTAAGATTTTGTAGTTTTTTTCATTAGGTTGTACATGTTTATAAAATTAATTCTTTAGTTTTACTATTTTTCATTGCTATTATGAATAGGATCTTTTTTGTTTATATTTTCTAACTAGTTGCTCTGTTGGTATGTAGGAAAGCTGCCAATTTTTACAATTTGCGTAATAGTAAAACCCACCCATTTTAAGTGCACAGTTCAGTGAGTTTTAACAAATGTTTGCAGTTGTGTAACCATTACCACACTTGATATAGTGTGTTTCCATCACCCCTAAAAATTCCTTTGAGCCCCACTGCAGTCAGCCCCTCTCCTGTCCTCAGCTCATGGTGACCACTGACATGCTTTCTATCAGTATAGTTTTGCCTTCTATAGAATGTTACAGAAGTGGTATCACATAGTATGTAATCTTTGGTGACTACTTTTTTTTCACTTAAAATAATGCTTTTGAGGTTTATCCATGTTATTGCATGTATTAGTAGTTTATTCCTTTTTATTGCTAAATAGTATTTCTTTGGAAGTAGAAGAGGGTAATAGGAGACTTGATATACAAATTATATATTGTAGAATTGTATACCTAAAACCTATATAATTTTATTAACCAATGTCATCTCAGTAAATTCAATAAAAAATAAAACATTACTTTGTATAGATATACCACAATTTTTACAAATCTACTTATCAGTTGAGGGATGTTTGGGTTGTTTTCAGTTCTTGTCTATGATAAATAAAGCTGCTATGAACAGTCACAAATCTTTTGTGAACATATGCTTTCATTTCTCTGGTTAAATACATAGGAGTAGAATTACTGTGTTGTATGGTGAGTGTATGTTTAACTTTATACAAAACTATAAAGCTGAAATGTTATTTTTATGTGTAACCAGATACTTAATTGAATGCTTATTTTAAAAAATCAGACAGCCTTAGATTTTCTTGGTAAAATATTATATAAATTTAAAATTCCTTACTTTGCAGTCTTTATATCTCTTAGTTCTTTTTATTGAGCTGAGAAGTAAAGGTCAAAAATTTTCTCCACTTGGAGTTACAGTAACAATGACTAGAGTTTGTGTTTTCCCTCCTTAAGAAAAGAAAGGGTGATGTAAAGTACAGGAAATAATCATAATAAAGGAAATGCTGGCCTATTTCTTAAGTGCTCATTGCCACTAAACTGGTCATTTAATTCCTAAAGGACTTTGGTGAAGGCTGTTTGATGTACCCTCAGCCAAAAAGACCTCAGAAGCAGGCTGGAAATAAAATCTGTCCTGAATGTTCTTCCCTGTACTCAGGTAGCACTAGGAATTGGACTCATGAGGCTATGCTACTTCATTCACTTGTGATCTTGGGCTATTTCCTGTGTGAATTTTGCACAAAACTATAATTCCCTTGGATTAAGTTTTTGAAATTTTGGGCCCATTTTATAAGCTGTAATCCAATAAATTGAGATAGCTTGTCCACATGCTAGCCATGGAAAGTCTATAAAGAAAGGAGAGTGAGTCTTAATTATCTCTGTCATTTGGAGCTCTTCAGGGTATTACTAATAGATGTCTCCTTAATTTGTCAACATGCCTTAGATGAAGTTCACTGAGGGCCCATGGCAATTTCAGCTGTTGATTGGGTGCCCTTCTCATTTTCTTGTAACCATTTCAGGTATATTTTTCTCAAATCCCCAGTGTGCTGTACCTCTTGGCAATATTCACTAGACCACAGAGATGAAACTTGAACATTTTTCATCTGCACAGGTGGATTACTCATCCTTCTGTGTGTCTTGGCAGATGTTATAAACCAGTGATTTTTAACCAGAGTGCTGCAGTGCACTGGTGTACTGCAAGAAACTTTAAAATATGCAATACCTGACTATTTAGTCAAGGACACTGACCTCTTTCCCCTTAGATTGTCAGATAAAAAAAAATGACAACACCCAACACAACAATAGCTGTCTGGTGTGAATGAATCAAAGTTATACCTATTTTTCTGTCAGATGGGCAAAAAATATATTTTTTGGTGTGGCATAGAATTTTGATAATTAGTTTATATGTGCCATGAGATGAAAAAGGTTGAAAATTGCTGATATAAACCCATGGAATGGGAGGTAGAAAAGTGGAACTCTTGTCATTTGGACAGAAAAGATGCAAAATCCAAATATGTTGCTTCGTTGAATTTTCCAATGGAAAGGTTTATAGATTTACCACTTTAAATCCTGGATTTGACTTTTGCATTTATCTTTTTAGCTTCGATTAGCTTTTCCAGCAGAGATGTCATAGCTGAACAACTAAACCTAAACTCAAGGGACTGGGCTCTGATTCTGTTTTTGCTTTTGATTTGCCATCACTTAGTGCTTTTCTTTTCTCCTCGCTAACTGTCACTTAAAGAAATAACAGCAAAGTAACTTTCTTGTAAACACATCCAGTTTCCCTTTATCACTTCTACCATAAATTAATAATCCTCTGGTGTTTAAAATTTTAATTTAGGCATTAAAACAAGGGATTAAAATCAAGCATTAAGAGTACTCAAAATATAATTTTTTGTTTTCTTTAAATTGCATAAATAATAAAAATAAGCAACTGTGTTGCATGCTTCTCAACATTGGAGGTGTAATCTTTCGGCTCTGTTGATATTCTACAAAAAGTGGTTCTTTAAAGTTTAACGGTTTTACTAGGTTTTTTGTTACTTTAAAAATAACCTTTTTTTGTCCTTACAAAGAAATATTTAACTTCTTTTTTCCCCTCTGTCATTTTTTAACCTTCTTTGTAGACAATCTGCTAGTACATTTTCTTCTCATGTCCTTGGGCAAGAGGGCGGGTACAGGAGGCTGGGGATCAGTGCCCATCCTTGTGAGGAGGGTGCCTCCCTTTGTGTCTGGGAGATGAGTTCTCTAGCATCCAGGGAACATCTGATAGTGACCACCCACATGTGCCTGTGTTAACTGGTCTGTTCCCAATCTCATGTCTTGTTTGTTCAACTGACAGCTGGGCACCTCATTAGGATGATCAGTGTACCAGAGTGTTTGGCAAAGTGCTAATCACACAGGCTTTCACAATGCCAGTATCAGGGCAAAGAATTGTGTAAGACCCTTGCCCTGTTTTAGCAAGAGTTGGCTCTTAAATGCATTTGTGACTAAATTCATAAGCTCTTCAAATTCAGAATTGTATTCTATTTAGTGTAATAACTATAAGTCTGAACTTTAAGGTTAGATAAATCTGGATATAAATTGCATCCTAGCTTTATTGCTTACAAGCTTTGTGATCACCAGCAAGGGCACCTGTGCTAGTATTTGCACATGTCATGGGAATTTTGTAGTCAGTGAACAGCCCAGCATTTCTCAAATATAAAATGATTCTGGATATATAGTGAAAAAAGTATTGAGTCTTATACCTCTGTTATGGAATATTTATTTGGCTCAGTGGATAGAGCCGTCGGCCTGTGGACTGAAGGGTCCTGGGTTCGATTTTGGTCAAGGGCACATGTCCGGGTTGGGTGCTCGATCCCCAGTAAGGGGTGTGAAGGAGGCAGTCGATCAGTGATTCTCTCTCATCATTGATGTTTCTAACTCTCCCCCCCCTTCCCCTCTGAAATCAATAAAAAAATATATTTTTTAAAAAGAGTCCTAGCCAGTTAGCTCAGTGATTAGAACATTGGACCTCAGACTGAAGGGTCATAGGTTTGATTCCAGTCAAGGGTATATTTCTCAGTTGCAGGCTCAATCCCCAGCCCCTGGTTGCAGCATGTGCAGGAAGCAACCAATCGATGTGTCTCTCTCAAATTGAGGTTTTTCTCTTTCTGTCTCTCCTCCTCCCTTCCACTCTCTTTAGGAAATCAATGGAAAAACTATCTTTGGGTGAGAATTAACAACAACAACAAAATTGAAAAAGTCAGGCTCAGCCAGGTGGCTCAGTTGGTTGAGCATTGTCCTGTGCACCAAAGGGTTGTGGGTTCGATACCCAGTCAGGACACATGACTGGGTTTTGAGTTTGATCCTGGTTTGGTATGTATAGAGGCAACTGACCAATGTTTCTCTCTCATGTTGATGTTTCTCCCCCCTCTCCTCCTTTCTCTCTCTCTCTCTCTCTAAAATCAATTTAAAAAATTACAAAGTCAGGTTTATAAGGCATAATTTGCATACACTAAAACAGCCTTTTTAGGTGTATAGTCTGGCTGTTGGTAACAGGTATTATGCTTGACTCTATGAGTTCTTTGTCCTTTCCCCCTCTTTTTCTCTTTCCCTTTAAATTGAGTATTTTGTTGTTGTTTGTTAATCCTCACCCGAGGATATTTTTTCCATTGATTTTTAGGGAGAGTGGAAGAGAGAGGGAAAGAGTGAAAGAAACACCGATGTGAAAGAAACACATCGATTAGTTGCCTCCTGCATGAGCCCTGACCAGGGCCCAGGCTGGGGAGGAGCCTGCAACCAAGGTATGTGCCCTTGACTGGAATCGAACCTAGGACCCTTTGGTCCACAGGCTGACACTCTATCCACTGAGCCAAACCGGCTAGGGTTAAATTGGGTATTTTTTATGACTTCATTTTTGTTTCCTCTATTAACTTATTGATTGTATCTCTTTTTCTAATGTATTTTAGTGATTTCTCAAAGTTTACAATATAAATCTTTAACTATGTTAATCTCTTTTCTAATATGATATTACTTGATCTATTGTGTAAGAATGTTGTAAGAATACTTAATGCTATTAGTGTCATAATACTATATTTTACTCCAAATTACTATACTACATTACTATACTAATACTATATTATAAACTCCAAAATACATTGTTGTTATTTTTTTACTTTAAATAGATTTTTAATTTCTATTATAGTTAACATACAATATTATATTAGTTTGAGGTATATAACCTAATGAATAGACATTATATAACTCACTAAGTGATCATCATGATAAATCTCACACCCATCTGACACCACATACATAGTCACAACAATATTATTGACCAAATTCCCTATGCTCTACTTTTCATTCCCATGACTATTTTGTAACTACCAATTTGTACTTTCTAATGTCTTCACTTTTTTCACCCATCCCCCTAAAGCAGTGGTCGGCAAACTCATTAGTCAACAGAGCCAAATATCAACAGTACAACGATTGAAATTTCTTTTGAGAGCCAAATTTTTTAAACTTAAACTATATAGGTAGGTACATTGTTATTAACTTAATTAGGGTACTCCTAAGGCTTAGGAAGAGCCACACTCAAGGGGACAAAGAGCCGCATGTGGCTCACAAGCTGCAGTTTGCCGACCACAGGTCTATCCAAATAGTGGAATACTTGTCAATACTTGTAAGAAAATGGTAGATTCGTGTGTACCAACATGAATAAAATAGCCGTCATTTTATTGTTAATTGAAAAAAGCAAGTGACTATACCATATATGAAACATGATTAAATTTTCCAGATATATTTGAGAGTATGTTTACATAGAGATGAAGGTATATGCTTTAAAGGATATACACAAATCTATAAATAGTGGTTGTCACTAGGGTGGGATTAGAGGAACTTCTAATTTTATATTTAACTAGAGGCCCAGTGCTCAAAAATTTGTGCACTTGGGGAGGTCCCTCAGCCTGGCCTGTGCCCTCTCACAGTCTGGGATCCCTCAGGGGATGTCCACCTGCTGGATTAGGCCCACTCCCTGGGGTATTGGGCCTAAGCTGGCGGTCAGACATCCCTCTGACAGCCTGGGAGCCCTCGGGGGATGTCCACTTGCCAGCGGGGAGCAGGCCTAAGCTGCAGTAGGACATCCTTAGCGCTGCTGAGGAGGCAGGAGAGGCTCCCACCACCACCGCTGTGCTGTCAGCTGTCAGCCTGGCTTGTGGCTGAGCAGAGCTCCCCCTGTGGGAGCGCACTGACCACCAGGGGGCAGCTCCTGCATTGAGCATCTGCCCCCTGGTGGTCAGTGTGTGTCATAGTGACCAGTCATTCCTAGTCGTTCTGCTGTTAGGGTCAATTTGCATATTACCCTTTTATTATATAGGATACTTTTTGTTTCATTTTTTTCTTCAACAAACATGTTTTACTTTTTTAAAAAAAATATATATTTTATTGATTTTTTACAGAGAGAAAGGGAGAGGGACAGAGGGTTAGAAACATCGATGAGAGAGAAACATCGACCAGCTGCCTCCTGCACACTCCCCACTGGGGATGCGCCCACAACCAAGGCACATGCCCCTGACCGGAATCGAACTTGGAACCCTTCGGTCCGCAGGCCGTCGCTCTATCCACTGAGCCAAACCGGCCAGGGCAGCATGTTTTACTTTTATTAGCAAAAAAATTATTAAAAGATTTTAAAAGCCATTACATGAGTTATCCTAATCAGCAGAAATGCATGTTTAAGTGATTTAAATGAGTGAATGCAAAACAAATCCTCACTCCACACTGGGTACAGATAGGATTTGGACTTGTCTTGCTGTGAGAGTATCACATTCTATACATGCTTCATGTATTAAGCTTAAATTATAGATCATAATATAGATCATAAACACTTTGTTTTCCCCATATATAGAAAAACTCTATTTAAAGACCTTCAAATCCCAAAAGTAAAAAAGGGAGAGATTGTTTCTGTTACCTTTTTCCCCTAGCCTATTTAATTAAAGAAGGAACCAATTTTTCACCCAAAAAATGAATTTATAGAATTAGTTCAATTATGGAAAAAAAGGTTTAGAGATATGATTCTGCTGACCTAGCGAAAATATACAAATTCACAAAGTAAATGTTTGAATGCATTAGCTCACAGTGGGAGAGTGTGTCTAGGGGGATGACATTGTATCTGCTGGTAATGGAGAGCCTGTCCTCTTAGTCAACTTGGGCTCTGACTTAACCTGCTTCTGAGGGTCACTTGGAGGCAATGTTGGTTTTGGAACTCCTCGGGGGGTCCATTTCAGTTTAAGACGGTTCATAAAATACAGCCATCTGGGATGTACAGGGTTACCCCAGAGCAGGCATTTAGCCTTGAAATTGACTTAGCTGCCGTTGCAGGATGACTCAGTTGAGCCAGAACTGTCTTAATTTGATAACTATCCTAATTTGAACCAGAAGTTATGGATTTGACCCAGAACCATCTTGGTCTGCAGTGGAGTTGTGGTGTGTATAATGCTGTCAGATTATGTTCATTGTTGGAAGCCTGGGGAAAGGAAGTGACTTGCTTGGCCAATATAAAAATAGCCATAGAACAAGAGGAAGGATTTAAAAATTAGGCTTTTACTAAGCTTGTGAAGTAATGTTGGTTATAAATATTATTTCAATCTGTTTCATAAATCCATTAATAAAAACACACACAACCCTGCACTTTGAGCAGGAGTTCATGTTTCTAACTTGGGATGCATATTTTCTCATCCACTCCCCGACCCCTACACCATCTTGTTTATTCTAATGGTTTTTTAAAAGTTGTCATTTCAGTTCTTAAAACTCTTTCATAAGAGCTGAGCATCAGCAACAGTTTTCTCTAGTTCTGTCTCAGATGATGATTTCCAGTTTAATTGTGTAACAGACAAGGAAATTGATAGTAAACTTGCATTTGCTTTGTAATAATAAAGAATCTTTCCAAAAGTAAGTCTTTTTTTGAACTGTATGTAAATGGGAAAGTTGGGATGAACAATTTTATGTTTAACTGGGCATTTTGAAATATTGGTAGTTCCTACAAGTGGGAATATTTTAAAGCTAAGTGTTTTGATATGAATTGTTATTCTAAAGAGTAATATTCAGCTTTTTCATGGGTCTTATGGAAATGGTATTGGACATATGCCTATCTCATTAAAAAGTAAAATTATTGCTCTAGACTAGGGAGAGGAGAAAATAAAATATAGTCAAGGAGTTTATAGTAGTAGATGAAATTGGAAAACCAAGTGTGTTTTTTGCTAGACAAAAGATTTATGGGATATTACATATTAGAACTATGTAATACTACTTAAAACTCTAGGGCTAGCCCTAACTGGTTTGGCTCAGTGGTTAGAGCGTCGGCCTGTGGACTGAAGGGTCCCAGGTTCGATTCCGATCAAGGGCATGTACCTTGGTTGCGGGCACATCCCCAGTTAGGGGGTGTGCAGGAGGCAGCTGAGCTATGTTTCTAACTCTCTATCTCTCTCTCTTCCTCTCTGTAAAAAAAAATCAATAAAATATATTAAAAAAAACTCTAGGGCTACATGTTTTTATATTTTGGGGGGTTCCATGATGACATGTAGATGGAACTTCCCAGCTGCATCATAGACTTTCCAGGCAAATTCTTACCCATTCCTAGAATAGGTTCCCTTATCTGTTGCTAGGAAGTACCCCTGTGCCTTGAAAGGCAGTGACAGGAAATGGAAAATACATTCCTCTTAAAGTCATGGTCCTGGCCCAGCTGGTGTGGCTGAGTGGTTGAGCATCGACCCATGAACCGAGAGGTCCCCAGTTTGATTCCTGGTCAGGGCACATGCCCAGGTTTCCGGCATGCAGGAGGCAGCCAATAGATGATGTTTTTTCTCATTGATGTTTCTATCTCTTTATCCCTCTTCCTTTCTTTCTCTCTCTCTCTCTCTCTCTCTCTCTCTTTCTCTCTCTCTCTCTCTCTCTCTCAAAATAAATAAATAATGAATAAAAAAACATTTTAAAAAAGTAATGGGCCTGGATGGAAGGCTGCATGTTGCTATGTGATAATGGACTTTCTACCATTATTTCAGATTGAATACCTGTCTTATGTTTTGGTGGTGGTGTAAGGATCTTAAGAGGAGATGAATGATGCTTTACAAATGTAAAGTATTATTCTATTAGGGAAGCAAGGAATAAAACTGGAAAGCACTAAATATTTGGAAGGAAACTAAATTGGGGTTTACTTTTTCTTTCGGTCAATGTGCACTTGGGAATAGAAAGTGAAACGAATGTGCAGGTGTTCCAGTCTGGATGGGAAGGGGTGGGGCAGTGAGGTTGGCAACTTTAAAGACCTAGATGCTTTGATCTTAGAGCACCACTAATTTGTACTTAGCTCACATCCAGTAAATTACTATGTAATTGACATAACAATAGAGGGGTGTTTTCTAACAGTACTCTGGTAGCTCCAGTCTGGCAGTGGGTCATTAAAGATTGACACCTGTAGTTGTGGAGTTGCTATAAAATGCCAAAATTTTAAGGCTGGTAATGGATTAGACTACAAGAAAGGCTGTGGCTAATGCTTATGATCTTTCACTTATTCTTCCTTTGTCACCCATTCAGTAGCCATGGGTACTGAACTAAGAGTGGACTCTGAGCAAGGATCAACCTGTAGTGAGTGATGTAAGTAGAGGATGAAGAGTGAGAAGTATTAAGGCAGCCCTTGAAATAGTTGTTAATTTTTTTCTTTCATCAGGTACTTTAAAAACCAACAAGCAAACAGAAAACACTTTATTCTGGACAATTTCAAATATATAAAAGTCAAGAGAATAGTAGAATGTACTGTTGGTTGTCCATAACCCAGCTTCAAATAATTATCTACTTATGGCCATCCTTGTCAATTTCTATTAAAAAAATACACAACTTACTGGATTGTGTTGATTCTGTGGCTCTATTTGGAGAGAAATACCATCTTAACTCTATTGAGTCCTCCAATCCAAGAACATAGTATCTATCTCTTTCCAGTTATTTAGATATTATTTGCTATCTTAACAATGTTATATATTTTTCAGTACAACCATCTTGCACTACTTTTGTTAAATTTATTCCTAATTTTGATGCTGTGTAAATGGAGTTGTTTCTTAGTTTCATTTTTGTATTGTTCATTGCTAGTATATAGAAATAAAGTTGATTTTTAGATATTGATCTTTTGTCTTGTGAACTTGATAAACTCACTTATTCGACTAGGGTTTTTTTTGGTAGACTCATTAGGATTTTTCTGTATATAGGATCATGTTTCCTGGGAATAAGGCAGTTTTGCTTCTTCTGTTCCAATCTTTATAGTTAAAATTTTCATTTCTTGCCACACTGCACTGGCTAGAGCCTCCGGCACGGTGTTTATTAAAAGTGGTGTTCATACACACAGACACAGGGAAAGGCCCTGAAGGACAGAAGAAAGAGGCTGACCATTCCAGTCTGGTAATCAGTAGAGTTTATTAAGGGAAACGTACATTCGTGGCATGTCTTGGGTGGCTGCTAAACAAAGTGGATATTCTCCACCCTGCTTGGCAGGAGCCATAGAATTATATAGGGTAAAAGGGAGAGTGGGATAGTCACAGGCACTAGGACGTGAATGCTATCAGGTGTGGGAAATTACTTTACATGCTTGACCAGGTCAGGACAATGACGTGTTCCAGGAGTCAGCATGTAGTGGGAGGCTGGGGAGGGGTGCTGATTTATGTCAGAATGACCATCAATTACTATCAGACAGTCTCTAAGTGGGGTTTGTGGGAAGCAACCTCCCCTTTCTGGCCCAGGTCCAGGTCATGGGTCAGACAGCAGTCACTTCATGTAACAGGCTTTCCTCTACAGTGGTGAGAATGGACACCCTTGCCTTGATTCTGACCAGGTGTACTTTTGATTTTATTTATTTCCTATGTTTTTTCTAATTCATTGATTTCTACTCTGGTGTTTCCCCCTCCCCCTGCCCTCCTATTTATTTGGGTTTTGTTTACTTTTCTTTTTCTAGTTTCTTAAGGTAGAAGTTTAAGTTACTGACTTAAGATTTTTTTTTTACCCCTACAGACTTTTTTAAGTTATAAATTTTCCTCTAAGCACTTTCCATAGCTATATCCCATAATTTTGATCTGCTATGTTTATTTTCATTCAGTTTGAAGTACTTTTCCAGCTTCTCTTGTGATTTCTACTTTGATTCTTGAATTATTTAGACATGTTTTCTAATTACCAAATACTTGGGGATTCCTTTTTTTTTTTCTCTCCTGTTCTTGATTTCCAGTTTAATACCATTGTTGTTGAGAACATACTTCATATGATTTTAATCTTTTAAAATGTATTATACTTGTTTTTGGCTTAGCTAATTGTCTGTCCTGGAGAATGTTACATGTGTGTTCACAAAGATTGTGTAGTTGGCTGTTGTTGATGGGAAGTGTTCTGTAGATGTTACTTAGGTCAGGTTGATTGATAGTGTTATTCAAGCCTTGTGTAGCATTGCTGATTTTCTGTTTAGTTATATTAGTTCTTTTAAAAAAATATATATTTTTATTGATTTCAAAGAGAGGAAGGGAGAGGGAGAGAGAGATATATAGAAACATCAATGATGAGAATCATTGATTGGCTGCCTCCTGCATGCCCCACACGGGGGATCAAGCCCATAACCTGGGCATGTGCCCCCACTGGGAATCGAACTATGACCTTCCAGTACACAGGTCATCCCTCAAACACTGAGCTGCGCGGGCTGGGCATTATATCAGTTCTTGAAAGTGAGATAGTGAAGTCTCCAAATATTTTTGAGTTATCTATTTCCCCCTTCAGTTTTGTCTGTTTTTGCTTCATGTATTTTGGGTTTCTGTTGTTAAATGCTTAGAAGTATACTAGAGGCCCGATGCATGAAATTCATGCCAGGGGCTTGGTCCCCACTGCCATGGTGGCTGCCTCGGCCCCTGCTGCTGCAGTGGCCACCTCTGCCTCAGCCCCCGTGGCTTCGGTCTGGTCTAATTAACATATTATGCTTTTATTATTATAGATAATTATATCTTCCTAATGAATTGACCCTTTTATCATTATAAAATTTTTTCTCTTTTTTATAGTAATAATTTTTGTCTTAAAGTTTATTTTGTTTGATGTTTGCATAGTTACTGCAGTTTTCTTATGGTCTTGTTTGCATAGAATGTTTTTTTCTATCCTTTTACTTTTTAGTACTTCTAGTAAGGAGGTCTGTTAGCAACAAATTCTCAGCCTCTGTTTATCTAGGAATGTCTTCATTTTTACTTCATCTTTGACATATAGTTTTGTGGGTATAGGATTCTTGGTCAACAGGGTTTTTTTCATTTTTGTTAACCCTTACCCGAGAATATTTTTCCATTGGTTTTTAGAGAGAGTGGAAGGGAGGGGGAGAGACAGAGAGAGAGAAACATCGATGTGAGAGAGACATATCAATTGGTTGCCTCCTGCACACACCCCGACCAGGGCTGGGGATCCATCCTGCAACTGAGGTATGTGCCCTTGACTGGAATTGTACCCGGGACCCTTCAATCCACAGGCCAGCACTTAATCCACTGAGCCAAACTGGCTAGAGCGAACAGGTTTTTATTTATTTATTTATTTTAAAGCATTTTGAACATGTCAAGTCACTTCTGGTTTCCATCATTTCTACTGTGAAAATCAGCTGTTAATCTTATTTTGGTTTCCCTTTATGTGATGAGGTTGTTTCCTCTTGATGCATACAAGATTTTCTCTTTGTGTTTGGCTTTCAACATTTTGACTATGCTGTGTCACCGTGGGTCTCTTTATGTTTATCTGACTTGGATTTTATTGAACTTTGAGTTTGTTGAATGCGAAGATTAATATTTTAAAATCCAATTTGGGAAGTTTTGGCCATAGTTTTTCAAATATTTTTTTTTCTCCTTTCTCTCTTTTCCTTTTGGTACTTCCTTTACATGTATGTTGATATTCTTGATGGTATTCTTTGCGTCTCCAGAGACTCTATGCCTCCCTATTCTGGTTATTCTTTATTTCTTTATCAATTTGGATAATTTCAAATTTGCTTATTGTTTCTTCTACCTTCTCAGATCTGCTGTTGAGTCCATCTAGTAAATTTTCATTATAGTTACTGTATTTTTGAACTCCAGAATCTCCATTTTAAAAAATATATATACTTTATTGATTTTTTACAGAGAGGAAGGGAGAGGGATAGAGAGTTAGAAACATCGATGAGAGAGAACCATCCATCAGCTGCCTCCTGCACACCTCCTACTGGGGATGTGCCCGCAACCAAGGTACATGCCCTTGACTGGAATCGAACCTGGGACCTTTCAGTCTGCAGGCCGACGCTCTATCCACTGAGCCAAAGCAGTTAGGGCCAGAATCTCCATTTTTAAATAACTTCTATCTTTTAATTGATATTTTCTGTCTGATGATACATTGTCACCATACTTTCCCTTTATTCTATAAACATCGATTCCTTCAGTTCTTTGAACAATATTTATGATAGCTACTTTGAATCTTTGTTAAGTCCAATATCTGGTCCCCCTTAGAGTTTCTATTGATGGCTCTTTTTCCTGAGTATAGTTTCATGAGGATGGTTCACAACACTTTTATGTCTCTTTGCATGTCTCATACTTTATTTTTTTAACTGGATATTTTAGCTCATATATTGTAGCAATTCTGGATTCTGATCACCCTTGGCGAAATCCAGGTGTTTTTGTTGTTGCTTTTTGTTTGTGACTTGCCTGGATTAATTTTAAGGGTCTGTCTCCCCAGCAGTGTGCAACTGCTGATGACCCTGCTTATTATTATTATTATTATTTTTTGCTTTTATATTTATTAAGCCTGGTGTCCTAAGGATCACACCTGAGTCAGCATAGCTTAGTGGTTAGCCAGTGATTATTCAGAGGTGTGTTTAAACATCTTAACTCAGTAAAGCTTCATCATTTTGTAATGGATCTGTGTGTGGGTTGAGGACCACATTACAATTCAGGCTATTTACAGATCTACCTTGGCTTTTACTTTCTGCCAGGCCTTCCTTCTTCTGCTGCTGCTGTGCATTTGTTAGGCCTCACTTCAGCCAGGAATTGGTAGGTAACTCGGACCCTCTTCAGTCTCTCCTGCATGCATGCATCCTTTCAGGACACAGAGACATGTGGGAGCTTATTACTGTGGCTTTCTTACTCTTTGCATCTGCCTGTCACATTTTTGGCTAGTCTGCTGGTCTGTTGCTTGTCTCAATTAGTGTTGCAACCTAAGGCTATGTGAGATGTTGGTCATCTATAATTTTTATTAGCATTGTTATATATGACAATATCTTTGGAAATGAAATCTACTCCACATCAAGTCAACCCCGTTAGCAGCTGAGCCACCAGTTTTCACAGCTTGTCCCTGGTGGATCTACCCCTATGATGGAGCTGGGGTGAGAGGACTCCAGGCTAAAGTGCTGCAGATTGCGACTTCTAAATCGGGGGTTTTGTAGTTCTCTCAAATAAACACTTCTGAATTTATCATATGCCTTTGGTTGATTTCCATTCCTGAAGTGGTTGTTTTTGACAGATATCTCCCATTTTACCATTGCTTTTTTGAGAATTATCTTAGTGTTTTTCTCATAAGCTTGTTGTAAAAAATTTAGCAGTATACAACACCAATTAGAAAGGATATAGCACCCCTATGTTCATAGCAGCACAATTCACCATAGCTAAGATTTGGAAACAGCCTACGTGCCCATCAGTAGATGAGTGGATTAAAAAACTGTGGTACATCTACACAATGGAATACTATGCTGTGGTAAAAAAGAAGGAGTTCTTACCATTTGCAACAGCATGGTTGGAACTGGAGAGCATTATGCTAAGTGAAATAAGCCATTCAGAGAAAGATAAATACCACATGATCTCACTCATTTGTGGAATATAATGAACAACATAAACTGATGAAAAAAACAGATCCAGAGACAGAGAGGCATCGATCAGACCGTCAAACCTCAGAGGGAAGGTAGGGGAGGGTGGGGGTAAGGGGGAGAGATCAACCAAAGGACTTATGTGCAAGCATATAGGCCTAACCAATGGACACAGACAACAGGAGGGTGAGGGCACGAGTGGGGGGAAGAGGGGGTAACGTGGGGATAAGGACACATATGTAATAACTTAATAAAAAAAATTTAAAAAAGGATAAGTAAAAAAAAATTTAACAGTATAGAAATGTATAAAATGAAAATGAAAAGTACTTATTACTCCTACACCTTAAAAGATAGCCACTGCTAACAGGTTAGTGAATTGCTTTTCAGTCTAAAGCCTTACTTTAATTATTGTACTTTTGGTTGTATCTCCTTAGCACACAATTCTGTCATTCTTTACCCCCACAGTTTCTAATTCAGAGACTTCTTTTTAGCTCCTTGATTCAAGGAGATAAATGTAATTAGCAATAATTAATTTGGCTAACAAGACACAAGGATAAAATATTAACTCTGGTATGATTTATATACTTAAATAGACTTGGTTCTGCCTACAGCTCTCACAGCATCACTCTTATCTAGTCTCCTCTACAGTTTTCTCATTCCTCTGCCCTTTATGCTACTGATAGCTCATCCCTTCCAGGTTCTCTGGGAAAGTGCCTGCTCAGTCATTTTCCTTGTGATGTCATTCTGGCATGGTTGCACTTTAGAGGGTTCTCTGAAGGAGGAGGCAGTGTAGTTTAGGGTTAATGGCCTGAGCTCTGGTGTCACATTGCTTGGGGTTCAAATTTCAGCTCTCCTCCTCCTAAGCCTTTGTGGCACTGGTTTCTTTGGGCCTTGGCTTTTTCATCTCTACAGCGGGGCCAGTGATAGCCCTTACTGTATTGGGTTGTGATAATGATGTAACAGGACTCTCTACGCAATGTGCTTTAGAACAGTGCTTAGTACATTGGGAGCACACAATAAATGCTTTCTCTGTTCCTCCTCCTGTCATCAACATAATTATTAACAAGGACTCATCCCTTCACAGTGATGTTTCAGATAGGAGAGAAAATTTTGAGCGGAACCTCTTCTCTGCTAACAGACACTTTAGCATTAGTTAAACCACTGAGCAGAGTCAGGACTCTCCTACAGGCTGTGGGAAGTGGTGCTAACTGGGAGGTGGGAGGTTGAGAAGAGATGCTGGTGTTGGGAAGAAAACAGAACAGAACAATGACTGGACATGCACAGAATAACACAAGCTGAGATGATAGAGTGACTGCTAATGGGTGTGGAGTTTCTTTTTAGGGTGATGAAATGTTCTAAACTGATTGTGCTGATAGTGGCACAACTCTGTGAACATATTAAAAACCACTGAATTGTACACTTTGAATGGGTAAATAGTATGGAATGTAAATTATAGCTCAATAAAGCCATGAGTAAAAAATGGTGCAAAGGAAATAAAGAAGTTAAAGAGGTAGTTAATCTCATCTTTATTTTTTCATTACACTGTATTTTTGGCTCTTTTAGATATTTCCAGCAAACAAGTAACATAAGTTGAAAAAAAAAAAGCATGTTATTGTATCTGCCAAAACCCATTATAGACGTAAAATAGTAGCTGAATAAGATTGAGGTTGGTTCCATCCGTGCAGTTTGCCTGAAAAAACTGGGCTCTTAGGCAGACCTCTGCTGGGACCAGCCATGTGTCAGTGCCAGGCTTGGTCCTCGGAGGAGAGCTTCAGTGGTTTCCACTCGCCAGTTCCCGGGCTGCAGTGGGTGAAGTCGCTGTAGAGAGGCAGCTTCACAAATCACAGCCCTAGAGGACAGGCCTGCTGGGTGTGGCAGCTTGTCAGTGGGAGCTGATAATAAAAAACGCACATATAAAACTCGGCATGTCTCTGGGCTTCATCATACTCGACTATAACAGCAAAGCCAGGCGTAATGCTGTGCTGCTGATGCAGAGGTGAGGTGGAATGTCTTGGTCAACCCCCGAAGATCATATGTTGCCTCCCGGTGTTCCCAGGAGACCAGTTTTGAGGTCAGAATTTTGCTTTTTAACAGTGAGGGCTGGTTCTGGCTCCTGGGAGGATTAATGCCCCCTTTACATTTTCTTTGAAGCCACATAATTTTTGTACAGGTATGAAAAGTCTGTGTATAAATCAGATGTGCTTTAAATGTTTTGAGATCTTATAATAAGGAAATTATTATTTTTTAAGTCTTCACCTGAGGACATGCTTGGGGGGGGGGGGAGAGATAGAGAGAGAAGGGGAGGGGAGGGAGGGGAGGGAGGGAGGGAGGGAAGGGAAGGGGAGGGAGGGGAGAGAGAGAGAGAGTAGAGAGAGAAAGAAGAGACACTAAGACGTTTGTTTGGGTTGTCTTCC